>NC_135236.1:428740654-429042267 GCF_051348905.1 Ranitomeya variabilis
CATCAGAGTGGCAATTTCAGATCACAAGAGCTTTCCAGACACAGAAACGAAACTGCAGCTGTGAACTGGAACAAAATGCAAAAAACAAACAAGGACAAAAGTCCGACTTAGCTGGAAGTTGTCTGGTAGCAGGAACATGCACAGAAAGGCTTCTGATTACAATGTTGACCGGCATGGAAGTGACAGAGGAGCAAGGTTAAATAGCGACTCCCACATCCTGATGGGAACAGGTGAACAGAGGGGATGATGCACACAAGTTCAATTCCACCAGTGGCCACCGGGGGAGCCCAAAATCCAATTTCACAACAGAACACATTGTGAATGGCAAACGACACAGGAAGATCCAAACGAAAAGACACCGGATTAAGGACTTCCAAAATTTTATAAGGACCAATAAAGCGAGGCTTAAACTTAGGAGAGGAAACCTTCAGAGGGACAAACCGAGAAGACAACCAAACCAAATCCCCAACACGAAGTCGGGGACCCACACCACGGCGGCGGTTGGCAAAACGCTGAGCCTTCTCCTGTGACAACTTTAAGTTGTCCACCACATGATTCCAAATCCGCTGCAACCTATCCACCACGGAATCCACCCCAGGACAGTCAGAAGGTTCAACATGACCCGAGGAAAAACGCGGATGAAAACCAGAGTTGCAGAAAAATGGCGAAACCAAAGTAGCGGAACTAGCCCGATTATTGAGGGCAAACTCAGCCAATGGCAAGAAGGTCACCCAATCATCCTGATCCGCAGAAACAAAACATCTCAAATAAGCCTCCAGCGTCTGATTAGTTCGCTCCGTTTGGCCATTAGTCTGAGGATGAAAGGCAGATGAAAATGACAAATCAATGCCCATCTTAGCACAAAAAGATCGCCAGAATCTGGACACAAACTGGGATCCTCTGTCAGACACGATATTCTCAGGAATGCCGTGCAAACGAACCACATTCTGAAAGAACAAAGAACCAGATCGGAAGAGGAAGGCAACTTAGGCAAGGGCACCAAATGGACCATCTAGGAAAAACGATCACACACCACCCAGATGACAGACATTCCTTGAGACACCAGAAGATCTGAAATGAAATCCATGGAAATGTGTGTCCAAGGCCTCTTCGGGACGGGCAAGGGCAAAAGCAACCCGCTGGCATGAGAACAGCAAGGCTTAGCCCGAGCACAAATCCCACAGGACTGCACAAAAGAACGCACATCCCGCGACAGGGAAGGCCACCAAAAGGACCTAGCCACCAAATCTCTGGTACCAAAAATCCCAGAATGCCCTGCCAGCACCGAGGAATGAACCTCAGAGATAACTCTGCTGGTCCATTTATCAGGAACAAACAATCTATCAGGTGGGCAAGGGTCAGGTCTACCAGCCTGAAATCTCTGCAACACACGTCGCAAATCAGGAGAAATGGCCGACAAGATTACTCCCTCTTTAAGAATACCAGCTGGCTCTGAGACGCCGGGAGAGTCAGGCACAAAGCTCCTAGAAAGAGCATCAGCCTTCACATTCTTTGAACCAGGCAGGTACGAGACCACAAAGTCGAAACGGGAGAAAAACAACGACCAACGAGCCTGTCTAGGATTCAGGCGCTTAGCAGACTCGAGATACATCAGATTTTTGTGATCAGTCAAGACCACCACACGATGCTTAGCTCCCTCGAGCCAATGACGCCACTCCTCAAATGCCCACTTCATGGCCAACAACTCCCGATTACCAACATCATAGTTCCGCTCAGCAGGCGAAAACTTCCTAGAGAAAAAAGCACATGGTCTCATCACAGAGCAACCAGGGCCTTTCTGCGACAAAACAGCTCCGGCACCGATCTCAGAAGCATCCACTTCAACCTGAAAGGGAAGTGAGACATCAGGCTGGCACAAAACAGGCGCCGAAGTAAACCGGCGCTTCAGCTCCCGAAAAGCCTCCACGGCTGCAGGAGCCCAATTAGCAACATCAGAACCTTTCTTGGTCATATCCGTCAAAGGTTTAACAACGCTAGAAAAATTAGCAATAAAACGACGGTAGAAATTAGCAAACCCAAGAACTTCTGAAGACACTTAACAGACGTGGATTGAGTCCAATCATGAATAGCTCGGACCTTGACTGGGTCCATCTCCACAGTAGAAGGGGAGAAAATAAAACCCAAAAAGGAAACCTTCTGCACTCCAAAGAGACACTTTGAGCCCTTCACAAACAAAGCATTATCACGCAAAACCTGAAACACCATCCTGACCTGCTTTACATGAGAATCCCAATCATCAGAAAAAAACAGAATATCATCCAGATAAACAATCATAAATTTATCTAGATACTTCCGGAAGATGTCATGCATAAAGGACTGAAACACTGAAGGAGCATTAGAGAGCCCAAAAGGCATCACCAAGTACTCAAAATGACATTCGGGCGTATTGAATGCAGTTTTCCATTCATCTCCCTGCTTAATGCGCACAAGGTTGTACGCACCACGAAGATCTATCTTGGTGAACCAACTGGCCCCCTAATCCGAGCAAACAAGTCCGACAATAGTGGCAAAGGATACTGAAATTTGACAGTGATATTATTCAGAAGCCAATAGTCAATACAAGGTCTCAAATACCCGTCTTTCTTGGCCACAAAAAAGAATCCCGCACCAAGAGGGGAAGAAGATGGACGAATATGTCCCTTCTCCAAAGACTCCTTTATATAAGAACGCATTGCGGCATGCTCAGGTACAGATAGATTAAATAATCGTCCCTTAGGAAATTTACTACCAGGAATCAAATCTATAGCGCAGTCACAGTCCCCATGAGGAGGAAGGGCACTGGACCTGGACTCACTGAATACATCCTGATAGTCCAATAAATACTCCGGAACTTCAGAAGGAGTAGAAGAGGCAATAGAGACCGGCGGGGAATCGCAATGAATTCCCTGACAACCCCAACTTGACACAGACATAGCCTTCCAATCCAAAACTGGATTATGGGTCTGTAACCATGGCAGACCCAAAACAACCAAATCATGCATTTTATGCAGAACAAGAAAACGAATCACCTCCCGATGTTCAGGAGTCATGCACATGGTCACTTGTGTCCAATACTGCGGTTTATTCTCCGCCAATGGTGTAGCATCAATTCCTCTAAGAGGAATAGGATTTTCCAAAGGCTCCAGGACAAAACCACAGCGCTTGGCAAACGACAAGTCCATAAGACTCAGGGCAGCACCAGAATCCACAAATGCCATAACAGGGTAGGAAGACAATGAGCAAATTAAAGTCACAGACAAAATAAACTTAGGCTGCAAATTACCAATGGCGACAGGACTAACAACCTTTGTTAGGCGTTTAGAGCATGCTGAGATAACATGTGTAGAGTCACCGCAGTAAAAACACAACCCATTCTGACGTCTATGATTTTGTCGTTCAGTTTTAGTCTAAATTCTATCACATTGCATTGAGTCAGGTGTCCGTTCAGACAATACTGCCAGAGAATTAGCAGATTTGTGCTCCCGCAAACGCCGATCAATCTGAATGGCAAGAGTCATAGAATCATTCAGACTTGTAGGGATGGGAAAACCCACCATCACATTCTTAATGGCCTCAGAAAGGCCATTTCTGAAATTTGCGGCCAGAGCACACTCATTCCATTGAGTAAGCACGGACCATTTCCGAAATTTTTGGCAATACACTTCAGCTTCATCCTGGCCCTGAGAGATAGCCAGCAACGCTTTTTCTGCCTGAATTTCAAGATTAGGCTCCTCATAAAGCAATCCGAGCGCCAGAAAAAACGCATCAATATTTGCCAATGCAGGATCTCCTGGCGCCAATGAGAAGGCCCAATCCTGAGGGTCGCCACGCAAGAAGGAGATAACAATTTTAACTTGCTGAGCTGAGTCTCCAGACGAACGAGGTCTCAAAGATAGAAACAATTTACAATTATTCCTAAAATTCCTAAATTTAAATCGATCTCCAGAGAACAGCTCAGGAATAGGTACAGTTAGGTCCATATATATTTGGACAGAGACAACATTTTTCTAATTTTAGTTATAGACATTACCACAATGAATTTTAAACAAAACAATTCAGATGCAGTTGAAGTTTAGACTTTCAGCTTTCATTTGAGGGTATCCACATTAAAATTGGATGAAGGGTTTAGGAGTTTCAGCTCCTTAACATGTGCCACCCTGTTTTTAAAGGGACCAAAAGTAATTGGACAATTGACTCCAAGGCTATTTCATGGATAGGTGTGGGCAATCCCTTCGTTATGTCATTCTCAATTAAGCAGATAAAAGGCCTGGAGTTGATTTGAGGTGTGGTGCTTGCATTTGGAAGGTTTTGCTGTGAAGTAAACATGCGGTCAAAGGAGCTCTCCATGTAGGTGAAACAAGCCATCCTTAAGCTGCGAAAACAGAAAAAAAAACATCCGAGAAATTGCTACAATATTAGGAGTGGCAAAATCTACAGTTTGGTAAATCCTGAGAAAGAAAGAATGCACTGGTGAACTCATCAATGCAAAAAGACCTGGGCGCCCACGGAAGACAACAGTGGTGGATGATCGCAGAATCATCTCCATGGTGAAGAGAAACTCCTTCATAACAGCCAACCAAGTGACCAACACTCTCCAGGAGGTAGGCATATCAATATCCAAATCTACCAGAAAGAGAAGACTGCATGAAAGTAAATACAGAGGGTTCACTGCACGGTGCAAGCCAATCATAAGCATCAAAAATAAAAAGGCTAGACTGGACTTTGCTAAAAAAACATCTAAAAAACCCAGCACAGTTCTGGAAGAACATTCTTTGGACAGATGAAACCAAGATCAACCTCTACCAGAATGATGGAAAGAGAAAAGTATGGCGAAGGCGTGGTACAGCTCATGAACCAAAGCATACCACATCATCTGTAAAACATGGCAGAGGCAGTGTGATGGCTTGTGCATGCATGGCTGCCAGTGGCACTGGGTCACTAGTGTTTATTGATGATATGACACAGGACAGAAGCAGCCGAATGAATTATGAGGTATTCAGAGCCATACTGTGTGCTCAGATCCAGCCAAATGCCGCCAAACTGATTGGTCGTCGTTTCATACTACAGACAATGACCCAAAACATAAAGCCAAAGCAACCCAGGAGTTTATTAAAGCAAAGAAGTGGAATATTCTTGAATGGCCAAGTCAGTCACCTGATCTCAGCCAAATTGAGCATGCATTTCACTTGTTAAAGGCTAAACGTCAGACAGAATGGCCCACAAACAAACAGCAACTGAAAACCACCGCAGTGAAGGCCTGGCAGAGCATCAAAAAGGATGAAGCACAGCGTCTGGTGATGTCCATGAGTTCAAGACTTCAGGAAGTCATTGCCAACAAAGGGTTTTCAACCAAGTACTAAAAATGAACATTTTATTTTAAATTATTGAATCTGTCCAATTACTTTTGGTCCCTTTAAAAACAGGGTGGCACATGTTAAGGAGCTGAAACTCCTAAACCCTTCATCCAATTTTAATGTGGATACTCTCAAATGAAAGCTGAAAGTCTGAACTTCAACTGCATCTGAATTGTTTTGTTTAAAATTCATTGTGGTAATGTCTGTAACCAAAATTAGAAAAATGTTGTCTCTGTCCAAATACATATGGACCTAACTGTATCTTAGGCTCTGACATAGGACTACAAGTAACAAAATCCTGAATGCCCTGCACTCGTGCAGCAAGCTGATCCACACTAGTAATCAGAGTCTGAACATTCATGTCTGCAGCAGAGCTTCAAGCCACTTCCGAGAAAAAGGGGAAGGAGAAAAAAAAAAAACTCAGAACTTCTTTTCTTTTAATCCCGCTTCAGCAATGCATTAAATATTCTCTTTTTGGCCTGGAATACTGTTGTGATCCTAGTGGTAGAGGATCTCAGGAGTTCCAGCTAAGTCTGCAAACACAAAAACCAGCTCATAGGGAAGTGGTAACTTGGCTGACCGCATATCTGATCCTGGCACAACAACTAGAAGTAGCCGGGGAACGTACCTACGTTGATTCTAGATGTCTCGCACCAGCCGGAGAACTAACTAACCCTTTCAGAGAAAATAAGACCTCACTGGCCTCCAGAGAAAAGACCGCAAAGTTATAATACAAGCCCCCAACAAATAATAATGGTGAGGTAAGAAGAAAAGACAAACGTAAGCATGAACTAGATTTAGCAAAGAGAGGCCCACTAATTAATAGCAGAAAATAGGAAGAGGACTTATGCGGTCAGCAAAAACCCTATAAAAATATCCACGCTGAATATCCAAGAACTCCCGCACCGATTAACGGTGTGGGGGGAGAATATCAGCCCCCTAGAGCTTCCAGCAAAAACAGAAATTACATTTTGAACAAGCTGGAACAAAATAAGAGCAAATGAAAAAGGACAAAAGTAAGAAAGCAGAACTTAGCTTATCTTGCAAAACTCAGGGACCAGGAGTCAGGAGGAAAACAGACATAGACTGATTACATCCATTCCAGGCACTAGACTGAGTTTCCAGGAAGTCTAAATAGGAACACCCAAGGCCTAACGAACCAGGTGGGTACCAACCTGGGGAAAGATAATCCAAGTGCCATACCGCTAGTGACCACAAGAGGGAGCCAACAAATATAGTTCACAACACTCCACTGAGCAGATTCGTTTTGCCCTTAGGAACTGACCGTAGGGTATATTCCTTTTGAGATGTGCAGTATGGGCCGAGGATGCATGCAATATGCTGTTGACTGATTTTTCCTTCCGAAACAGGTCACTCTGTAAAAAACCATCCCCTCCTTTGTAGATCCGTGTATCAAGGAAGTCAATACTCTCATGGCTGTAATGACAAGTAAGTCTGATATTAATATCATTATCATTCAACTGGCTCACAAACAGGAGAAGATCACTTTCAGTACCCTGCCAGACAGCAAATACATCAACTTTATGGCCAATAGCTCCCTGTTCCCGATAGAATAATTCCTCTCCATCAGTGAGAAGGTCTTAGAAAAAAGAAACAAGGATGTTTCTGACTTTGAGCATCCTTCTGGTACAGGACTGCTCCAGCACCGACGGAAGAAGCATCCACTTCCATTATCAAGGGCTTATTCACATCAAGCCGATGTAGTACAGGCGCCCTACAAAAGTGAGAATTCAGGGAAGTAAAGGCTGTAGACACCTCAGACCACTGTTTAGGATTAGTTCCATTCTTGGTGAGGGCTACCAATGGAGCTGCTAGGGTAGAGAAGTGGGGAATGAACTGGTGGTAATAGTTGATGAACCCCATAAAACGCTAAACAGCTTTAAGGGAATGCGGTTTCTGCCAGTTCATCACTGACTCCAGCTTGGCAGGGTCCATTGCCAAGCCATTGACTAAAATAATATACTCTAGAAAAGGTAGAGTCTTCTGCTCAAACACGCACTTCTCCAATTTAGCGAAGAGGGAATGGGCACGTAAGAGATTGAAGACTCTACAGATATCTCTTCGGTGAGTGTCAAGATCTGGAGAGTAGATAAGTTTGTCATCCAGATATACCACTACAGACGTGGATAACAACTCCCAAAATATGTTATTAACAAAGTGCTGGAAGACTGCGGGAGTATTGCAGAGACCGAACGACATTACCAAATACTCATAATGACCATCCCGAGTATTGAATGCAGTCTTCCATTCGTCTCCTTCTCGTATACATATTAAATTATAAGCCCCACGCAGATCCAACTTAGTAAATATCCTATAACCCCGCAGCCTATCGAAGAGCTCAGAGATGAGTGGCAAAGGGTATTTGTTTTTGATAGTGATGTCATTCAAACCCCTGTAATCAATGCAAGGATGAAGTTCCCCACTCTTCTTCTTGACAAAGAAGAAACCGGCCCCAGCAGGAGACATGGATTTCCTAATAAACCCTCTTGCCAGATTCTCCTTGATGTACTCAGACATAGCCTCAGTCTCTGGGGGAGCCAAAGGATGGACACGCCCACGAGGAGTTTCTGCCCCGGGATGAGCTCTATAGGACAATCATAAGGGCGATGGGGAGGAAGAGTCATTGCTTCCTTCTTAGAGAACACATCAGTATATTGCCAGTAGTGTTTAGGAAGAGAGATTAGATCTGAAGTCATCTCAGATGACCCAACCAGAACTTGAATCCCAAGACACTGTCACTCACTTGACCTACTCCATCCCAGTATGCTCCCAGTAGCCCAATCTATGTGAGGTGAATGGTGGCACAGCCAAGTTATACCTAACAGTACCTCATCAATACCCTCGGGGATGACCAACAAGGAAATTATCTCCTGATATTTTGGAGAGATTATGAGTGTAAGAGGAATGGTTTGATGAGTAATTTGAGTAGATAGAGCGGACCCATTAACCACCCAGATGGTGATTGGCTTTGGGAGCATCACTAGGGGTATTGCCTGTCATCGGGCGAAGGTGGAAGACATAAAATTGACCTCAGCCCCAGAATCCACGCAAGCCTCAGTAACACGAGTTGTCGACCCATATGATAGAGTTACCTTGAAGGTTAATTTGGAGGACACATCTGTCGTGTCTAGTGAGCCTTCTCCGACAGCCACTAGACACGGTCGTTTCCCTGATGCCTGGGACACTTGTTAGCGTAATGGCCTGCCTTCCTACAAACAAAGCAGGTCAGGCATGTACAAACAGAATGGGACCTAGGTTTTGCTAAAGATACCTTCATGGCCTCCACTGGCTCGCTCATCTGAGCAGGAGACTCCAAAGGATTGGAAAAACATGGAGCCAACCGACACAGTGTTTGCTCCAAACTTCGTTCAACGTCCCAAAGATTGATGTGAGTGGACACCAATATTAAGTCCTCCAGAGTAGAGAGAATCTCCCTAGCTGCCAGAGCATCCTAACGTTGTCAGCAAGGCCCATCCAGAACATGGGAATCAAGAGACCTTATCTGACCACTTCAACTTGGATGCTAAAGTCCGAAACTGGATGGCAAACTGGCCCACCAAAGCAGAGCCCTGGGTTAACTCCAAGATTTGGAGCACAAATTCTCGAGTAATTCGAGGTCCTAGGAAAACCTGTTTCAGAGCACCCAGAAAGTGAGAGGCGCTCTGAACCACCTGGTCATTATGCTCCCACAGAGGCATAGCCCACTCCAGCACCCTGTCCATCAATAGAGACTCCATAAATCCCACTTTGGCCAGCTCAGATGGGAAATGTGAAGCCAGTAGCTCCAACTGAATAGTGCAACTGGTGCACAAATCCCCTGCAAGTCTTGCTGTTTTCCGAGAACTTATCAGGAAGCGAGAAATGTGGGAAAGACAGAACAGGAGTTGCAACAGAAACTCTGGAAGCGGCCTCTCTGGCAGCTTGTGCTGCTACTGCGGTAGGATTCACTGCTGATGCCCGCTCAAGAGTGGAAAACCTGCCCTCCAGCTGCTGGATGTACAGCTGTAGATGCTGCTCATCTGCCATTACTAGCCAGACCCTGTCGCTAGTATACTCTTAGGGTGGGCAGATTGCGGTAAATAAAATAAATAGTAAAGCGCAATCGCAACCAGGGGTTCACTGTGCAGAGATGGAAAACTGCTGCTAGTAAATAATGATGAAACACATGGCGATCGATCTCCCGTACACAAACGAAACAGAGGCTCTATAACTGAGCTGTGTCACTCGCACACAAAAGAGAAAGAGATGCTCTGCAGCTGAGCTGTGTCACTCACACACAGAAATGAAAGAGATGCTCTGCAACTGAACTGTGTAACTCGCATACAGAAATGGACAAATGCTCTAAGCTTAATACCCTGACTAGGGTTGAGTTTGCTCTGAAACTCTACTGTTCTAACCCCACACATGCAGGTAACAGATGCCAAGCCAAGCAACTAATTGCCCCCACTGATGCTAGCTGACTGCCTACGTGTACAGTCCCAAGGCTAGACAGTCACACAACACATGCAGACAGAGTGGTAGAGTATCCACTGGCAACAACCACACATAAATGATACTAGTGCACCGGCGTGTGCCTCTACGAGCCTTTTACACTCTAGACTCATGTTCATTCGAACAGGACCTTGCCCGTGGACCAATCCAGAGCTGCCACATCACTAGAGCAGGTGACATCTGTCCACCAATGAGAAGGCGCCACCTCACGGACATGCTCAGCAAGGTGATTTCTAGACTTAGACTCCAGAGTGGCAGGTTGCTCCTGTATAACACTAGTTACAAAGGCCTTGGCTGGAGAGCCTGCAGTAACCAACCATATATCATGAGCCTGAGCTAGACAGTGGGACCGATGTCTATGCTGAGCAGCACCTGCCACAGCTGAGCCTGAATGGGAGACCGCCGATGCAGACAAGGCTTGTGATCTAGCCCATGCAGTGGGAGAATCCTGGCACCTAACATTACCTGTGTTACTTTCCTTCATGTTTCTATCAATAGTAGTCTATAAAACTGATGTTTATGTCATCTGATTGTAGCTGAAAGAATTTGGAGGTGTACATGAGGTGTGAGGTCTCACAGCTAAGAAGGCTTACTTTGCTGCCTTGACCATCAGATCCTCATTAAAATTCCAATTCCAAGCTGTAAATGTTGGGTCACAACCTAGTACCTCATGCATGGCCCTTGACTTACAGCGTGTGTGCCATTATAACTGGTTCTACTGTGGGTCAACTGATAAGTCAACTACCTGTGTTACTCTTTTTATATTTTATTTTCAATGGTAATCTTTAAAACTGATGTTTCAGCCATCTGAGTGTATCTGGAATAAAAAAATGGAGATGTTGCATGAGGAGTGAGGTCTCCCAGCTAAGAAGGTTTCCACCTCTCTCTTAACCACCAGGTCCTCATTAAAACTTCAATTCCAAGCTGTAAATGCTGGCCCATGGCTAATTGCTGCTAAGCCAGTGACAAATTTATTATGTGGGTCAATTGATGCCACTTTTCCTGGTTTCTGCCCCTAAATTTAGGTGTTTGGGAAGCTTTTGTCACCCCTTATGGTGTCATCTATGCGTTTGGTCTTGCATCCTCTTGAATCTAATGGGGTTTGGGTACGTTTGGTGCAGGCAGGGCCGCCATCAGGGCATTACGGCCGTGACTGGTGTATGGGGCCCGCTGGGCAGAGGGGGCCCGCATCGGGCCCCGTCTCATCTGCCCATTGGGCCTGGGCCCCAGTGGCAGGCTGCAGACAGTACACTGAACCTGTATCTGAGACACAGGTTTAGTGTCCTCTGTTGCTTGCGGGCCCGTCCGGGCCCACAAGGCAACAGTTAAAGCCGCCAGCCAATTGGAGGCTGGCAGCGACATCAGTGCGCACGGATGTCATTCGCCGGCGACTCCGCGCTGAAATGCCTGTGATGGACATCGGCGCTGGAGCCCGGCCAGGTATGGAGACAGGTTTTTTTTTTTTACTCAATGCGGCAAGCCCGGGGCATGATAAAGACAAGAGGGCAGGATGGGAGACACAGGGGCTTGATGGAAACACGGGGGCAGGAATGTGAGACGAGGCAAGAATGAAAACACAGGGAGCAGGAATGTGAGACACAGGGTAGGAATATGAGACACGGGGCAGGAATGTGAGACACGGGGCAGGAATGTGAGACACAGGGCAGGAATGTGAGACATGGGGCAGGAATGTGATACAAGGGGCAGGAATGAAAACACGGGGCAGGAATCTGATACACGGGGCAAGAATAAAAACACAGGGGGCAGGAATGTGAGACATGGGGCAGGAATGCAAACACGGGGCAGAATGTGTGACACAGGGGGTAGAATGTGTGACATGGGGCAGGATGGAGACAAATGGGGCAGGAATATAGGGCAGGATGGAGACAGATGGGGCAGGATGGAGACATGGGGCAGGATGGAGACAGATGGTGCAGGGATATGGGGCAGGATGGAGACATGGGGCAGGATGGAGACACAGGGCAGGATGGAGACAAATGGGGCAGGAATATAGGGCAGGATGGAGACAGATGGGGCAGGAATATGGGGCAGGATGGAGACAGATGGGGCAGGATGGAGACAGATGGGGCAGGAATATGGGGCAGGATGGAGACAGATGGGGCAGGATGGATACAAAGGAGACAGATGGGGTGGCAGGATCATGGGACAGATGGGTCAGGATCATGGGACAGATGGGAAGATCATATGGGGGCAGAATGTGAGAACATATGGCTGAAGCCAGGAATGAGATACACAGGCCAGGATGGGGGATATTATTACCATAGGGGCTAATTAAGGGATATTATTACTGCAGTGATGTGTTTATTTTATTTTTTGAGGATACTGTTTTAAATGGGGGGGCGGTCCTGTTACTGTGTAGAGTGATACTATGTCACCTTCTTCATCTGGTGTAGTGTAGAAGTTGTGGAAAAAATTAAGCAATGTGTTCTGCAAGAGGAGCTCTAGATAACTGTGTTATTTCCTGCAGAGACAAGTCCTGGCTGGAAGACGTGATGGCGGTCTGTGCTGGATGAAGATGGAAAGCGAGGCTGAATGACTTCATCTAGAGACGTCACTGGTGAGTCAGTGTGTTACCTGTACACGGACACTGCATACTAAGTACAGATCTCCTGTGTATAATGGCACATATGGTAATATTAGTATTGTGGGTTTTATTATTAATGAACAGTATTCAGTCACTATGTGGTGGTAATGTGTGGTCTGGTCATTGTGCGGTGGTATTTGTCCCTTGTACAATAATAATAATAATCTTTATTTTTATATAGCGCTAACATATTCCGCAGCACTTTACACGTTGCACACATTATCATCGCTGTCCCCGTTGGGGCTCACATTCTAAAGTTCCTATCAGTATGTCTTTGGAATGTGGGAGAAAACCAGAGAACCCCGAGGAAACCCACGCAAACACGGAGAGAACATATAAACTCTTTACAGATGTTGTCCTTAGCAGGGCTTGAACCCAGGACTCCAGCACTGCAAGGCTAGTGTGCTATCCACTGCGCCGCCGTGCTGCCCGTATGTACATGCTATTATTCGGTCACTGTGGTGGTAATATGTGGTCTGGTCATGGTGTGATGGCATTTGTTCCCTGTATGTGGTATTATTGACCACCATGTGGTGGTAATATGTGATTTGGACATGATGCGGTGATATTTGTTCCTTGTATGTGGTATTGTTCGGTCACTGTGGTGGTAATATGGTGTCTGGTTATGTTGTGGTGGTATTTGTCCCTTGTATGTGATATTATTGATCATTTTAAAAATTGAAAAATAAATAAAAATATACCTAAATTGTATTGCATATTTTAACAAATTTTTAATAGATTACAGTAGCGTAGGGCCCGGCCAAAAGAGTCTGCCGTGTCGTGATGGCAGATTAGAAAAATCTTTTGGCCAAAACAAAAGCTGCTGTTATATGTGTGATCTGGTGATGGGAACTGTTAATGTGTGATAGGTGAGAAGTGGAGTTTTTCCAAGAGAGAGAGGTGGGGCTGTGGACAGTTCGAGGGGTGGAGGCGGAGCTGGGGTGGAGCCTGGGTGGAGTCTCAAGGGGGCCCCGAAAATTTTGCCAGTATGGGGCTCCGAAATTCCTAGTGGCAGCTCTGGGTGCAGGGGTGGGATTCGGCCAGTTCTCCCCGGTTTGATGGAATGCTTGTTAAAAAAACAGAACCGGGGAGATTCAGTGCCGCAGTCCGGTACCACACCTCCCAACCGTCCCGATTTTGAGAGGGTCCCGCACTGCAGAGCCGCATCCCTCCACTCACAGAGAGCCGCACACCACATACATGGCTGCCACTGCTCTGTGCACAGGACCTGTGATGAGGTCACAGGAAGGGAGGAGTCAGGAGTCACATGATCAAGGTACTCCGTGTATTGCAGGACTCTTCCATGCTGTCATGGTGATGAGGGTAAGCTTATGTGTGTGGGTTCAGAAGGGGTTTAGAGTGTGGATGTAGCAGAGCCGTGTGTGTATGAGGTGCACAGAGCGTAGCCATGTGTGTATGAGGTGTATGGAGCTGATCTGAGTGTGTGCAAGGTGTACGGAGCGGAGCCGTGTGTGTACAAGTTGTACGGAGTGGAGTTGTGTGTGTACGAGGTGTTAGGAGCCATGTGTGTCCGAGGTGTATGGAGCAGAGCCATGTGTGTACGAGGTGAACGGAGTGGAGCCGTGTGTATACGAGGTGAATGTAGCAGACCCGTGTGTGTACGATGTTTAAGGAGAGGACCCGGGTGTGTTTGATGTGTAAGGAACAGAGCCTGGTGTGTATGAGGTGTAAGGAACGGAGCCGGGTGTGTACGAGGCATAAGGAGCGGAGCCGGGTGTGTATGAGGTGCACGGAGCGGAGCCGTGTGTGTATGAGGTGTACGGAGCGGAGCCGTGTGTGTACGAGGTGTAAGGAGCGGAGCTGGGTGTGTATGAGGTGCATGGAGTGGAGCCGTGTGTGTACAATGTGTACGGAGTGGAGTTGTGTGTGTACAAGGTGTATGGAGCAGAGCCATGTGTGTATGAGGTGTACGGAGCAGAGCCATGTGTGCACGAAGTTTAAGGAGAGGAGCTGGGTGTGTTTGATATGTAAGGAACAGAACCTGGTGTGTATGAGGTGCAAGGAATGGAGCCGAGTGTGCACGAGGTGCATGGAGCGGAGCCGTGTGTGTATGAGGTGTGCGGAGCGGAGTTGTGTGTGTATGAGGTGTACAGAGTGGAGCCGTGTGTACAAGGTGTATGGAGCGAAGCCGTGTGTGTACGAGGTGTAAGGAGCGGAGCTGGGTGTGTATGAGGTGTATAGAGTATAGCCATGTGTGTATGAGGTGTATGGAGCAAAGCCGTGTGTGTACGAGGTGTAAGGAGCGGAGCCGTGTGTGTATGAGGTATACAGAGCAGGGCCGTGTGTGTACGAAGTGTAAGGAGCGGAGCCGGGTGTGCACGGAGTGGAGCCGGGTGTGTATTAGGTGTACAGAGCAGAGCCAGGTGTGTACAAGGTGCACAGAGCATAGGCGGGTGTGTATGAGGTGTACGGAGTGGAACCCGGTGTGTACGAGGTGTAAGGAGCGGAGCCGGGTGTGCACGGAGTGGAGCCGGGTGTGTATGAGGTGTACGGAGCGGAGCCGGGTGTGTACGAGGTGCACAGAGCATAGGCGGGTGTGTATGAGGTGTACGGAGCGTAGTTGGGTGTGTATGAGGTGTACGGAGAGGAGCCAGGTGTGTACGAGGTGTACAGAGCGGAGTTGTGTGTGTATGAGGTGTACAGAGTGGAGCCATGTGTGCAAGGTGTACGGAGCGTAGCCGGGTGTGTACGAAGTGTACAGAGCGGAGGCGTGTAGGTACGGAGTGGAGCCATGTGCACGAGGTGCACGGAACGGAGCCACGTGTGTAGGAGTAACTATGTGTGGCCATTATACTGTATCCAGCATCGTGTGTGGCCATTATACAGTATGAAGCATCATGTGGGGCCATTATACAGTATGGATCATCATGTGGGGCCATTATACAGTATTAAGCATTGTGTGGCCATTATACAGTGTTGAGCATCATGTGTGGCCATTATACAGTATGGAGCAGCATGTGTGGCCATTATACAGTATGGAGCATCATGTGGGGCCATTATACAATATTGAGCATCATGGGGGCCATTATACAGTATTGAGCATCGTGGGGCCATTATACAGCATGGAGCATCATGTGAGGCGATTATAGAGTATGGAACATCATGTGTGGTCATTATACAGTATTGAGCATCATGTGGGGCCATTATACAGTATGGAGCATCATGTGTGGCCATTATACAGTATGGAGCATCATGTGGGGCCATTATACAGTATGGAGCATCATGTGTGGCCTTTATACAGTATGGAGCATCATGTGTGGCCATTATACAGTACTGAGCATCATGTGGGGCCATTATACAGTGTGGAGCATCATGTGTGGCCATTATACAGTATGGAGCATCATGTGGGGCCATTATATAGTATGGAGCATCATGTGTGGCCATTATACAGTATGTAGTGTCATGTGTGGCCATTATACAGCATGGTGCATCATGTGGGCCATTATACAGTATGGAGCATCATGTGGGGCCATTACACAGTATGGAGCATCATATGTGGCCATTATACAGTATTGAGCATCATGTGTGGCCATTATACAGTATTGAGCATCATGTGGGGCAATTATTCAGTATGGAGCATCATGTGTGGCCAATATACAGTATGGAGTACTGTATGGTTATTATATGTAATTGAGCATCATGTGGGGCCATTATTTAGTATGGAGCATCATGTGTGGCCATTATACAGTGTTGCGCATCATGTGCGCCATTATACAGTATGGAGCATCATGTGTGGTCATTATACAGTATGGAACATCATGTGTGGCCATTATACAGTATTGAGCATCATGTGTAGCCATTATACAGTATTGCGCATCATGTGTGGCCATTATACAGTATGGAGCATCGCGTGGCCATTATACAGTATGGAGCATCATGTGGCCATTATACAGTATGGAGCATCATGTGGCTATTATACAGTATGGAGCATCATGTGTGGCCATTATACAGTATGGAGCATCATGTGTGGCCATTATACAGTATGGAGCATCATGTGGGGCCATTATACAGTATGGAGCATCATATGGGGCCATTATACAGTATGGAGCATCAGTGGGGTCATTATACAGTATGGAGCATCATGTGTGGCCATTAGACAGTATTGAGCATCATGTGGGGCCATATTTTTTTCTAATTATTGTTTATACAATAGTGTGATTGGAGCGCCCCCACACCGCCGCAGGGCCGAGGGGTACCCGGAGCCGGGCCTCTAGGTCTCAGTCCTGGGGTTGTCACGGTGGCTAGACCCGGTCCGTGGCCCTGTCTGTCAGTGGGGGACGTCCGGTGCAATAAGTCGTGTTGTAATGGTGCAGTTGTGGGGTGCAGGTCGCGGTAAATAACGAGGACACCAGGTTGCAGTCTCTTTACCTCTTTACTGGAGATCTCTGAGTCCTCAGTCCAGAATACGGTTCACCAAGCTGCGCAAGTCCGGCCGGTCCAATGGCACCTCCAGAGTTCACTTCACAGGTGGAAATCGGTGCCTTCCTTCTTAGCGCTATGTGTTGTAGTCCTTCCCTGCTGTGCTTACGGAAAGTACCCCACAACCGTTGTGTCTGTTTCTTAAGTTCCCTCACAACTCGATTAAATGATGTTCTTCTAATCTTCCGTCCCTTCCTGATGTTACAGTTGGAACGGCACCCGTTTGTCGGATAGGCCTGGATTTCTCACGGGACCCTAGAGACGCCCCTCTCCCGCAATTGCCTCCCAAGACTTCATAGGTGATATGTGTTAGACAGCCCGCCTTAAACTGACTGTCCTGCCGCTGTTTAGAGTATTGCTTGAAGCTGAATGTTATAATACTCCCTCCACCGGTAGTGCGCCTCAGTAGGGTGTTGCTCCGGTCTTACAGCACGACCCCTACTGGAATTCTCCTATTGCTTGATCTCGTTTCTCACTCAGCACAATCTATCTCGCTTCTAGTCCTTTCTTGGGTCCCGCCGCTTCCCGGAGCTGGCGCGGACCCGTTACGTTCTTTCCAATGCCAAGCCTCTGTCAGGATCCCACCCCTGACAGAGACCCTACTGTCTCTTCCTCCACAACACCCTCTGCCACTAGGTGTTGCTTCGTCCAATCCAGTCAGCTTTCTGATCTAACTTCCTGCCTGACCCCCAGTTTACCCACTATGGTGGGGAGTGGCCTAATGAATAGAACCCTTAGCTCCCCCCGGAGGCCCGGCTGTGAAATGTATTGGTGTCTGTGATACCTGATCAGATGAACTCCTTCAGTGCCATCGGACGCACCATGGCTCCCCATAGTGGCGGAGCCACAGTACCGCAACGACCAGGACTCTGGGGCGCTGCACTCCCCCCTGGTTAAACACAGTACTCCGGGACTGGGAAGAAAACAACAATACAAGTTAGCAAAAAGACATACAATTTTGTTGAGTGCAATGACAATAAGTATACTTGAACAGGCTTCCCTTTATGGGAGGTAAGGACACTTGAACGTTACAAACATGGCAAAAATATCATAGCAACATGCTATAATTTACTTCTGTTACCCAACCGGGCATTCTACTTAAGTGCAAAATTGTTGAACAATAATTTAACATTGCCTTTAAGGACTCACACTCTAAATCCACTAAAGACCTTCCTATAATCACATTATAAGGCACTTTAACTTTTTCATTCTCCTACTTTGGATCTGCAGGACCGCCTGTCCTATCGGCACCAGACCTACTGCCTCTCCTTTCTGTTACAGGACCGCCCCGTTCAGCCAGGGCCTACTGCCTTTTCAACTACTATACACAGTATAGAACATAACTTTTCTTTCAGTTTGAGAACACTGAGCCGGCTCTACTTGGCTCCTATAAGGACTCACCCACTAACCCTTACGGGTTCACTTTCTGTCCTTAGTAACACATTACTAACTTTCGATGGGGAACGCAGGGTTTACCTTCTATCCCCCCCCCTTTTCTTATCAACGTTATCAACTATTTTCTTAGAGCATTAACTTCTATCTTTACTTTCTTGCTAACAACTATGCAGGACACTATGTCTACCCCTACGGGTCTACTGCATCTTTCCAATAATTACTTTATCTCAGAACACATTATTAAACACTTCTTTCTTTCAACAATTTAGTTACATACAACTTGTACATATCAGCAGCATCATTAACTTTCTTTTTAGAGCAACATCATTCTCTAAGTACCATCAGTGAACATCCCCTTTAAGAGGGGACCAAGTCTCCATGAGATAGTGCAACTCCTCAAGCTGCAATTCTGTTTGTAATAAGGACTCCAGTGATGTTTTCAAAAACAATATCTTCGCAAAGTGTCCTTTCTTCATATAGAACCAGTAGATAGCACCTTTAAGAAGGTGCAAACTATTTACAAGAAGTTTGTATCATGCATTGTTCATGATTCAGCAGTTTTTATAACATTGTGGAACAAAAAAGCAAAAATGAAAGTGAAAGCAAAAATAAAAAGCAATAGGGATCCCGGGTAAACAAAGGGATCCATTTAAGAGTTAACCCAGGACGGGTTTTAGCAGCAAAACAGCAAGGAAATAAACAGTTAACTATTTACAGTTTCAGGTTTCCGAGGCTTAGTTGGACGGCTTCCAGGGCTGCACCTGGCACTTAACCCTTCTTGGCCTGGACAAAGTGAGGTCCAGGGTTACACCTAGTGCTGGACAAACGCCGTTAATCCGTCCTTCATGTATGGTTAAATCATGCGCAGCGATGGAGGTCTGCGCAGCTTGAGTATGGGCATTTGCTGCAGCAGAGGTAGCGGCCGCTGCAAGATCAGTCACTGGAACGGAGTCAGCAGCTGTGGCACTAGCAGTCACTGGAGGGGTGTCGGTCGTCAGGGCAGGGTCGTCTTTCATACCTGCTTCAGATGCGGTCCCTCCGGTGCCGGTCTGCTCTGCCTCTGCTGGGGTCTGGAACGCTGGTTGCAGGGCCTTGTGCTGCGACATTGTCATCTCTGCTTGCAGCATACCCCTTTCCGGCAGGGCCTTGTCTTCCAGCTTCGGGGCGCGGGGACTTCTTCCCTGCTCCGGACCAGATGAGGCTGCCGACAGATGTCCGGTGAGGCTCCTGATGATGGCCTTCTTCCACCCGGCCTCAGTGCTCAGCTGCGTCCGCCGGGGTCGGTCGCTGAGCTCGTCCACTCCGGCCTGCAGGAATTCAGCATCAGCGGTGGAGGCCTGGTTGCGGTGCCCCTCCGGGTGGCTGGGGAAGTCCTCTGCTCCGACCTCACGCTCCGGCTCCGGGTGGCTCGCCATGGCGTCCTCCATGTCGCTGAATTCTTCTTCCTGATCCTTTTCCCGCTCTCTCCTTCGTGGGCGGTTTCGTTTTCTCTGTCTCTGCCCACCATTGAGGATCAGGAGGCGGATCTCGGCTGCTGACGGACACGTCCTCAAGGGGCCGAGATATTTAGACTGGGCGGCCATTGTCTTTCACGCTCTTCAGCTTGTTCACCCCCACTTCCACGCCCTTCTTCTTCTCCTGCGCTCTCCTTAGCGCTGTAATGGCGGCCGTTTTGGCGCGAACTTTTGGCGGCAAGTGACAATCCACAGTCTTTGCAATAAAGTACAGTCCAAGCACAATAAATCACAGTTCCAAGGCACACATAACCTGATTCTTCAGGCTTAAGTAGATCCTGTTCGTGACGCCAAGTTTGGAGCGCCCCCACACCGCCGCAGGGCCGAGGGGTACCCGGAGCCGGGCCTCTAGGTCTCAGTCCTGGGGTTGTCACGGTGGCTAGACCCGGTCCGTGGCCCTGTCTGTCAGTGGGGGACGTCCGGTGCAATAAGTCGTGTTGTAACGGTGCAGTTGTGGGGTGCAGGTCGCGGTAAATAACGAGGACACCAGGTTGCAGTCTCTTTACCACTTTACTGGAGATCTCTGAGTCCTCAGTCCAGAATACGGTTCACCAAGCTGCGCAAGTCCGGCCGGTCCAATGGCACCTCCAGAGTTCACTTCACAGGTGGAAATCGGTGCCTTCCTTCTTAGCGCTATGTGTTGTAGTCCTTCCCTGCTGTGCTTACGGAAAGTACCCCACAACCGTTGTGTCTGTTTCTTAAGTTCCCTCACAACTCGATTAAATGATGTTCTTCTAATCTTCCGTCCCTTCCTGATGTTACAGTTGGAACGGCACCTGTTTGTCGGATAGGCCTGGAGTTCTTCCGGGACCCTAGAGACGCCCCTCTCCCGCAATTGCCTCCCAAGACTTCATAGGTGATATGTGTTAGACAGCCCGCCTTAAACTGACTGTCCTGCCGCTGTTTAGAGTATTGCTTGAAGCTGAATGTTATAATACTCCCTCGGCGTTCCGGCCACCGGTAGTGCGCCTCAGTAGGGTGTTGCTCCGGTCTTACAGCACGACCCCTACTGGAATTCTCCTATTGCTTGATCTCGTTTCTCACTCAGCACAATCTATCTCGCTTCTAGTCCTTTCTTGGGTCCCGCCGCTTCCCGGAGCTGGCGCGGACCCGTTACGTTCTTTCCAATGCCAAGCCTCTGTCAGGATCCCACCCCTGACAGAGACCCTACTGTCTCTTCCTCCACAACACCCTCTGCCACTAGGTGTTCCTTCGTCCAATCCAGTCAGCTTTCTGATCTAACTTCCTGCCTGACCCCCAGTTTACCCACTATGGTGGGGAGTGGCCTAATGAATAGAACCCTTAGCTCCCCCCGGAGGCCCGGCTGTGAAATGTATTGGTGTCTGTGATACCTGATCAGATGAACTCCTTCAGTGCCATCGGACGCACCATGGCTCCCCATAGTGGCGGAGCCACAGTACCGCAATGACCAGAACTCTGGGGCGCTGCATGATCAGCAGTGCTAAATGGGTGTGGTTGGGATGTGGATATGTGTGTGACTAGTTGTGAAATGGGTGTGGTCAGAGGCATGGCCTAAAATTTGCCGCGACGCGCTGCGCGCGCCGCTATCTTTATCCCTCTTTCCCTTCTTCAAAAGTTGGGAGGTATGGTTTGACTGCGCCCCTACTAGCATATGTTTGAGGAAAAGGTGTGTGTAAATGGGCGTGGCTTTAACATGGGTGTGGTTTGCCTACACACAAACACAGAACCTGTTTAAAATTTGAATCCCACCCCTGGTTTGGTGAACACAGGTCCGTTCAGCGAATCAGAACCAAACTGATCTTGGAAAGGTTCACTCATCTCTTGTTAAAATGACATTTATAAATGTATACTAGCCCTGGTAGTAGCAATCATATGTGTGCAAACACAGATCTTTATGTGTTCTTTAGTATATTTAAGTAATTTTCTAAATTACTCATAGCTGGTTTAGAATTGATTTTACTCTTTTTAAAGCCCCAGCAATTGTTAAATACTTAGATGCAAGGCTCATTAATCTCTAGTCTCAAGATAATGGGTGTATGGAAATAGATGAAAGTTATCACTACGTATAATGAAATACAACATTTTATGAAAATGTGTGCCTGATAATTTAATGAATCTTAAATTAGTGAACACAGGCAGTTTCTCTGCATTTCAAAATATGTTATACAGTACACCACCATTAAATTTGGGTCAGTATATTTTGAAAAAAAAAATAGCAATAACCTCTGTATTTGGCCAAAGGATATAAAAAAAAATCAAACATTTCTTTCCCATATGGCCAACAAATCTGTCTATCCTAGCTAAATATCTCGTATCATGCCACTCTTGTTTTAATAAATGCAAATGAGCAGTTGAAATAAAGTACCGTATACAACATGAATTATTGCTAAATAAACTTAACTGGAGTATTATATTATAGTCAAATAATGATCAATGTTCCTTCAGGTGCAAGCTGTACCTAAACCAAATTTTCACTCATCATTGTTATATTTTGAATATTATTTTTTTTACAGAAAAATATTCAATCAAAAATATAAAAAAGGTTCTATTGTGAAAAAAAACCTCTTCCACCTGTATTGCTACATTGATTTTTATGTCTTCATGCCTTAGCTACTATCATAACAGTGGGATCCCTGAACTTTCTCTCCCCATGGTATTAATTTAGGGAAACTGACAATTTTCGAAGCATATCTGCAGTCTATCGGTATTTTTTTCTAATTGATCTCCCTCTTGCTGAATAATATTATCTGGAAAACATATTTCATCAGCTTTCATACTCCATAAATATAGAGCTAGGTTGGTTGGCTTTCTATTAATTTGGACGTACTATGTTTTTAACGCATGTGTTTGTATCTGAGATAGACCAAAAATAAAGATTATTAGAGACAGTGATCACTAAAGGTAGATACATTGTTGCACAAATGAGAAATTAAACCCAATATAGACACATGATTTAATTATTAGGCTTCTAAAACGCCATAGCAAATAGCTGACAATATGGTAATGTTATATTAAGCGCTGAAAATATTAAATATGAAGCGAGGAAGCTATTTATATAGATACTGTGGGCACAAATTAGCAATGAGTTATTGCCTGATTAAATGAATTATTATAGTAGATTTTAATGAGAGCAGACATTCATTTCAATGTAGTCACTTTTATGACAGACAGTTAAGCCATTAGAATTGAGTTCACAGTTTACTCACCTTATATTAATGTTCACGATATTTAAAAGTAGAGTTACATTTTTCAGCATTGTTGCCTTTTATTGCTTTGTAGTTGTTATTTCATAAGTGCTACTTTGCGTATAATCATTGTTTTGTGTTTTATTATGATTCGATAGTAAAATATGAATATCTCTTATGGGGAAATAATATGTCAACATTTTACTAGCAGTCAATAATATTGGATGAGGATTATAAAGTGTAACCGTTGTTTACATTTTTATGTCAGAAATGAAGACCATATAAAAATAAGCAACTTTTTATATATTTGTAGAGAAATTTGCTTCTTTCTTGTCTTGGATTTATTTTTCACTCTAATTTCATTGGTAAAATCTGTAAAATCTGTATTCAGTGAAGACAAATTTTTCCAATTGCTTAGATTGGAGATGACAGTTGTTTTTAAAATTCTATGGAGGGGAAGATGAACGAGGAGATAGAGGCAGACATAGAAATTCTGCTTCAAGATCTCCTGAAACAAAAGTGACAGTTTAGCCATGGAACTTCGTTTTATTGAAAAATTTTACAACTTAAAAAGGTTTCATCATAGAAAAAAAGAAAAAGTAGCATTTCTCAGTGCTCATTAATGCTGTAGGTCAAAGTTAACTTTGGGTCTCATATCTTAACCAAAACCATGAGATACCCATGTCAGATGCTAAATATATATTCACGGCAAAATCAAACCAAGGTTTCCATACCTTATCAAATTTTTCAGGCCAGTGTCTATTTTTATATACCACATATTCACAGAAGCTGCAGTATTTATCATATAGATCAAGTGTGAAATTCATGGGGGTCTTCTATCCATCTATCTCATGGCGATAGCCTTGCGAGTCAAAATCAATATTTCACTGAGAAGAGTGCGAGGGTACTGAGGCAAGGTCTCCTCATCAAGGATTCCTTATCAACACCTGTTAGGGCAGAATGGTACAGAGGATTGTCTGATTTCGATGAAGATAGCCATGTCCTCTTTTCAAAAGTCTGCACATTAGGTGATCCATAGAACTTTCTGAGCATCAACTGCCATTTCTTATCTCAATATTGGCAATGTCTGTATTTGCTGAAGGTAAATTTTACCTTTGAATTTATATTTTTTGAGAGATGTAGAAAGGAGCAGATGTCTCTAATAACATTGATTACAAAATTTCTTATTTCAACATATACTATTCAAAAAATATTGAAAAATAACAATTACTCTTTTCTCTTCTTCATTTGTTAAATTTGTTCTCTTTCTCACTTTATCTCGCTCTCTGACCCTCTCAGTATCTCACTCTCCTTTTAAGCACTGGGGTTGTCAGTTCAAATCTGACCAAGAGCAACAACTGCATGGAGTTTGTATATTCTTTCTTTGCCTTCATTAATTTTCAGTGCTGAAAGGTTTGCTTGCTTTTATTAAATTAACCTCAGTGTGTTTGTGTATACTGTAAGAACAGTATATGGGCCCTTTGCAGTTCAGTAGCTCATAATGATGTAAAATTCCACCTTAGTGAGTCTCCTTAAAAAGGTTGTCCAATACTTTAACATTGATGACTTCTCAGGATAGGTCATCAATGACTGATCAATGGAGATGTGATTCTAGGCACACCTGCCGATCAGCTGTTCTCTGCGTCTATTCTATTGATAGTAGATGCTGTCGGGTACTTCCCTATTCAAATCAGTAGGGGGTGGAAGTGCAGTACCCATCCTACGGAGGATTCCCATAATTGAGTAGTTCCCACCGCTGCTGGTACAGAAAACAGATGATGTTCAAAGGGGGTTGGGTGTCACATTCCCACTGACCAGACACTGATGACCTTGTTAACGTCACGGACAACCTCTATAACTCTTTGGTCCTTGTACAGGTTGTAGCAATGATATGTCTGTTCCTGCTCTTTATTTTTCTATTTTTTTTTTTTTTAAAACTGAACTTTCTAAGAATGCCGATACTTTAGTACCTCCATCAAGCGAAAACATGACTTTTAAAATTTTATCAAATAGCCCAAAAAAATTAATAACGTTTACAGATTTGGGTACAATACTTAGATATATCAACATTTACAAAACAGCTTCCGTGACAAGCGCCTGCATTTTACCTAAAAATATCTTGACTGTCTTATGTAGCTGCTTAATCAAGTCACACAATGTTCCTCTGTTTATTAATTTAGCCAGACGATAAAGCCTAGAATACATGAAGTTTTGTACCTTATTATTTTGCTACATTAAAAAAGGTATCAAAGGAGCAATCAAAAGATGTCCTCATGTCTCGAATCTCTTGTGATTTATTAAAGGTTACCAGTTTTAATCAAGAGGAGTCAGAACACTTGTGATTACAAATCAGCTGCTTCATAATGGGAAGCATGCATTTTCGTATTATTACCTCAACCCTGTTGTTCATTAGGTATGACTTTAAGAAGATAATGCAGCGTGTGATTATAAATCACTAGGGTGCCAAAGAGAAAAGGTAAGAAGTGACAGTAATAATTTCTGCTTCTTCTATCAACTATTCCTAAACAACTAGACATGTAGTGTGCGCTTCAAATGTCTTCTATCTCGCAAAATCTGTTCCCATATTTTTTTTTAATCAATGATAAAGAGACTTTAAAATATGAAACTGAAGTAAAAGTGACATTAAAAAATGAATATTAACTTTTGCAAAGCATTTACAGTGCATTTTTTCCATTGTACATGATATCAACTTTGTACTGCATCGAAGCAGATTGTTCTTATGAAAAACTTTTTTGCACAAAATATGTCAACCATCTGTACATTTAAGTATAAATCTGTCATATATTTATATAGTATTGTGTGAAAAAAATGGAATAAAAAAAGCAAACAGATAGTTAGTCACTAGAAAAAAAATGTGTTCTAGGTGTTAAATCATAGCTAGACTAAAAGCCCCCATTGAGGAAATGCACAAGAAGCTAAAATAACTTGACATATTGAAATTATTTCCACACCACAAGACCGCTATGCATATAGCATCAAAGCACTGGTATATTAAAGGCGTATTCTCATCTCCAAGGTCCTTTCTCAATATGCGGTATAATAGGTGTACTAATAATATTAGCAAATATTTCCAATTAGAAATGAAGTATAGTTCTTCTGATTTACTTTCTCGTTTATCCCATATGCAGGCATTGCAGCAACTTTGGAACCTGTAGCTAAGCTACTGCAGTGGCACATAAGGTAAGCAACAGAGAATCAGAACAACTATACTAAGTTTCTAATTGGAGGTAATTTGCTAATATTATTATAATTACATCTATAACATATAGAGATAGGATCCTGAATATTGGAATACTGTTTCAAGCTTTCTTCTGCAACTTCATCACACAGTGTCAAGTATAGAAATTCCAATGTGCAAAAGTAATGTCAAAAGTCAGTTAGCCAGTAGTCAGTGACCTTTGGCAGCAGTATGACGATCCAAAATCAGCAATTTTCTAGTACTGTTCTTTTATCATATTATATTCAATTTTAAATGTTTTTTTTCTGTGCATCAGTTAGTGATAAGTGACTCAGATTTTTACAGTATAATGTAGAAAGTAGCAGGGTAGGAAACTTAAAACATAACATTTAATAGTAAATTTAAAAGATTCATAGACACAACAAATATAGAAATCAGAACCCTCAAGGACCTGCAAGAAACCAACTTTGCTCAGCCAGGGCACCAACGGTCTCTCCTGTGCTACCTTTGCAAGTACCACTGGCAGTGCAGTAAACACACCTAATGAGGTATAACAAGCATATATCCATGCCAGTGCCACTGACACATCGCCAATTAAGCCCCAATAATATATTTAAGATGAATAGAAATAAAACTGGAACGGTCTCACCTAATCCTGGTTGTTGATTGGACTTCCGGCATATATTCAAAGAACATCATGTGGAGCTAAATGCACTAAGCCAGCGAGAACAATGTCCATGTCATGAGTAGGAATCTTTAAGCCATTTCCAGAAGGGACTGCCTCCCGACATGTTTCACCCCACCAGGACTCATCTGGGGATATGGCAGCCAGAACAAGAGGGCTCCACAATGTCAGGTATAAAGAAAGAGCCTCCCACAGGAAAGATTCCATGATAGGGTCCATTTGTATAAACATTTGCATAACAGAAAAACTGCACATGATGTCGGTCACCTGTTTACCAAATACCCAATGAGAATACAATTCAATGAATAGAGACCATCCCTCACCCGAACATGGAGGTGTATCAGTGCTTGTGCCGGATCACGTGACTAAAAACTCACCACATTGGTCATTCTAGTGGACTACAGGCACCGTGGATCGTATGCCCAAATTCCGGCATGATTACCTTTTCTATTTCCTGTAGTGCGCCCGTAGCCGGGCGCATGTGTGAACTGCATATGCGGTAAGACGCATAGAGTACTTCTGGTGCGCCCAGGGCTAGGCGCATGCGTGACCCGCATAAAAGGTTTAAACCCATATAATACTTCCGGATTTCAGCAAACAGTACTTACAGTGAGTTACGATATATCGATACCATATATAACAACCACAACTCTTTTATTAGCAACCGTAACGGATCATGACCTCACTTCTCATATCCGGCAAGCAAAGAAAACACAACATAGTGGTTGTCATAGTGACCCATGGTGCATATCAGTTAGATTTCGACAGTCACTCCATGTGACTGCAAATTGTCGAATCCTAACAGTGTGCATTATGCACACTGTCATGATTCCACTCTGTTCCCTGCATGAGCAGTCATCTTATGACCAAAAGCATGGATTTGTATACAGGCAGTCACATGTTGACTAGTCTCTCATCTCCTTATCTCACTAAGATGTTGAGAGAATTAGGGTACCGTCACACAGTGCAATTTTGATCGCTACGACGGCACGATCCGTGACGTCGCAGCGATCGTATGATTATCGCTCCAGCGTCGTAGACTGCGGTCACACGTTGCAATCACGGCGCTGGAGCGATGCCGAAGTCCCCGGGTAACCAGGGTAAACATCGGGTAACTAAGCGCAGGGCCGCGCTTAGTAACCCGATGTTTACCCTGGTTACCAGCGTAAAAGTAAAAAAAAACAAACCGTACATGCTCACCATCTGATGTCCGTCCGGTCCCTTGCCGTCCGCTTCCTGCTCTGACAGATCCAGCCATACAGTGAGAGCAGAGTGCAGCGGTGACGTCACCGCTGTGATCTGCTCTCACTTTCCGGCCGGCAGACAGTCAGAGCGGGAAGCGGACAGCAAGGGACCGGACGGACATCAGATGGTGAGCATGTACGGTTTTTTTTTTTTTACTTTTACGCTGGTAACCACGGTAAACATCGGGTTACTAAGCGCGGCCCTGCGCTTAGTTACCCGATGTTTACCCTGGTTACCAGCGAACGCATCGCTGGATCGCTGTCACACACAACGATCCAGCGATGTCAGTGGGTGATCAAGCGACGAAAGAAAGTTCCAAACGATCTGCTACGACGTACGATTCTCAGCAGGATCCCTGATCGCTGCTGCGTGTCAGACACTGCGAGATCGTAACGATATCGCTAGAACGTCACGAATCGTACCGTCGTAGCGATCAAAATTGCACTGTGTGACGGTACCCTTAGGTAAAGTTGCTGGTCAGCACATGACTGCAAGTATGCAAATTGTAAGCTTACATATAGCGGACGACCTATTAAGCAGGCAGCAGATTCAACATTCAACATTCTGTTGACTGTGTCCATGTTGCATTTTGCCCATTGTCCAGATTTGATTTGACAATTTGCAGTCACAGCTGAAGGGTGGAAAACATCTTTAATGCTGATGTCCAACTCTAGAAGAAACAGAAAAAAATTCCAGTTTCTAATGTGAAGTTCACATTTTCTTCTACAGAATGTGGTATCTCTCTTATGTTTGTCTCTCAACATAAACCTTATTGAGTGTCACTGTCTGTTTTCTCAAACATGGATTTGCATGCTTCTTTCTTGCTTTGTTGGTCCACTATTAAGTATGTTCTTGGTTTATCCCGATTCGTTTAGTGATGCCCCCTGTTTCTAGATTCTTTACCTACTAAGACTGCTTAGTGCAGTTTTTATAGAATCAATGTTTTGTCTGAAGTAGATATACCAGTGGTCAGAATGCTAAGCTAAGTATAACCCCACTCTTACCACTGACTGACAGCTTCCTGTGTACACTGTCAGCAAGCTGCCAATCAGTCTTGGGGGCAGTGCTTCACAGATTAGTCTGACTGGTCTGCATGTGAGATGTAGTCCTCTAGTGATAATCTTCTGCTAATAAAATACTGGTTATATTGAAACTACAGCACACAAGTAACACATCACTATAATCAACGTCTCAGTTTTTACATCATGTTGTTCTCAGATTAAATATCAAAAACCTGCAGACAGATTCCCCTATAATGAAAAATAGTATTGATTCTAAAAATTCTAGTGTATTTTAGTCCATGCTACATATTTGATCTTACAGTATTTCCCTACTGAGAAATGAAAAATCTCAAACAAACATCAAAGTTTTGCAAAAACTGCATGAAGCCAAAAGAAAAGCTAAGAGTGCTGACTGTATTAGAATCCGTACATAGGAACATGACCTTAACCCCATGACATTTTTTAGGGTAGTTTGGAAAATGTAAAAAAAAATAACGTTCTGTAACATCACAATATATATTTTTTAGAACATTCTCAAATTATACTTAGATATATATAACAAGATAAAACAGGTAAAGCCAATGGTAGCCTCCAGAGATGTCAGCAATGGGTATGAAGATGGTAATATTGTAAATGGCACATTGTAGGTACAAATCCTCAAATTAAAGCTGGTGTAATTTAATTAAATAAAGATGTCCAGGCACAAAAATCTTTTATGGAAATATTTTACTTTTTTACCTAAATAGTTATACCGAGAATGTAATTTATGTTTCATTTTAAATTTAACTCAGAATAGTATCATTTATTATTAGTGGTGTCTCCTTTGGATGTTATAAGGAACCTTGGTAGCAATGCCTAGCTAGCCATCTTCCCTAATTGCTAAAAAAAAGTTCTAATCTCCATGGTTTAACCTGCTAAATATGCTGGTCAATACTAAAAGTATCATTTAGCCGGGAGATCAATATAGTTTTACTTTTGACATTACAGAGTAAGCCCAGTGGTGTCATCAGCAGGGGTTTCCTGCCTGATTAAACAGCATCTGTTCTTAAGATAAAAGGGACTGTGCCTAGCATTAACCTAAGAATATATTTCTGCACGTGTATCAAAACATAGCGCAGTCACATGTAATTTAAAAGTTAAATAAATTAGATTTAATAGATAACGTAAAAAAAGAAATAAAATAACACTCAGTTTTAAATTAAGTCTGTTTTTATAAGTAACTATGTAAACTAATTTAAATACAACTAACCAACCAAATAATTGTTATGGGATCCGTGGGGTAACATTTCTCCATGTGGAGAGTGACATGTTAACCCCTTCATGACCCAGCCTATTTTGGCCTTAATGACCTTGCCGTTTTTTGCAATTCTGACCAGTGTCCCTTTATGAGGTAATAACTCAGGAACGCTTCAACGGATCCTAGCGATTCTGAGATTTTTTTTTGTGACATATTGGGCTTCATGTTAGTGGTAAAATTAGGTCGATAATTTCTGAGTTTATTTGTGAAAAAAATGGAAATTTGGCAAAAATTTTGAAAATTTTGCAATTTTCACATTTTGAATTTTTATTCTGTTAAACCAGAGAGTTATGTGACACAAAATAGTTAATAAATAACATTTCCCACATGTCTACTTTACATCAGCACAATTTTGGAAACAATTTTTTTTTTTGCTAGGAAGTTATAAGGGTTAAAATTTGACCAGTGATTTCTCATTTTTACAACAAAATTTACAAAACCATTTTTTTTAGGGACCACCTCACATTTGAAGTCAGTTTGAGGGTTCTATATGGCTGAAAATACCCAAAAGTGACACCATTCTAAAAACTGCACCCCTCAAGGTGCTCAAAACCACATTCAAGAAGTTTATTAACCCTTCGGGTGTTTCACAGCAGCAGAAGCAACATGGAAGTAAAAAATGAACATTTAACTTTTTAGTCACAAAAATGATCTTTTAGCAAAATTTTTTTTATTTTCCCAAGAGTAAAAGGAGAAACTGGACCACAAAGGTTGTTGTCCAATTTATCCTGAGTACGCTGATACCTCATATGTGGGGGTAAACCACTGTTTGGGCGCACGGCAGGGCTCGGAAGGGAAGGAGCGCCATTTGACTTTTTCAATGAAAAATTGGCTCCAATCTTTAGCGGACACCATGTCGCAATTGGAGAGCCCCCGTGTGCCTAAACATTGGAGCTCCCCCACAAGTGACACGATTTTGGAAACTAGACCCCCCAAGGAACTTACCTAGAAGCATAGTGAGCACTTTAAACTCTCAGGTGCTTCACAAATTGATCCGTAAAAATGAAAAAGTACTTTTTTTTCACACAAAATTTCTTTTAGCCTCAATTTTTTCATTTTTACATGGGCAACAGGATAAAATGGATCCTAAAATTTGTTGGGCAATTTCTGCTGAGTACGTTGATACCTCATATGTGGGGGTAAACCACTGTTTGGGTGCACGGCAAGGCTCGGAAGGGGAGGCGTGCCATTTGACTTTTTGAATGGAAAATTAGCTCCAATCGTTAGCGGACACCATGTCACGTTTGGAGAGCTCCTGTGTGCCTAAACATTGGAGCTCCCGCACAAGTGACCCCATTTTGGAAACTAGACCTCCCAAGGAACTAATCTAGATGTGTGGTGAGCACTTTGAACCCCCAAGTGCTTCGCAGAAGTTTATAACGCAGAGCCGTGAAAATAAAAAAATTTTCTTTTCTCAAAAATGAATTTTAGCCCACAATTTTTTATTTTCCCAAGGGTAACAGGAGAAATTGGACCCCAAAAGTTGTTGTCCAGTTTCTCCTGAGTATGCTGATACCCCATATGTGGGGGTAAACCACTGTTTTGGCACATGTCGGGGTTCGGAAGGGAAGTAGTGATGTTTTGAAATGCAGACTTTGATGGAATGCTCTGCGGGCGTCAGGTTGCGTTTGCAGAGCCCCTGATGTGCCTAAACAGTAGAAACACCCCACAGGTGACCCCATTTTGGAAACTAGACCCCCCAAGGAACTTATCTAGATGTGTGATGAGCACGTTCAACCCCCAAGTGCTTCACAGAAGTTTACAACGCAGAGCCGTGAAAATAAAAAAATCATTTTTCTTTCCTCAAAAAAGATGTTTTAGCAAGCAATTTTTTATTTTCACAAGGTTATCAGGAGAAATTGGGCCCCAATGTTTGTTGCCCAGTTTGTTGTGAGTACAGTGATACCCCATATGTGGGGGTAAACCACTGTTTGGGCGCACGTCAGGGCTCGGAAGGGAAGTAGTGACATTTGAAATGCAGACTTTGATGGAATGGTCTGCGGGCGTCAAGTTGCATTTGCAGAGCCCCTGATGTGCCTAAACAGTAGAAACACCCCACAAGTGACCCCATTTTGGAAACTAGACCCCCGAAGGAACTTATCTAGATGTGTGGTGAGCACTTTCAACCCCCAAGTGCTTCACAAAAGTTTATAACGCAGAGCCGTGAAAATAAAAAATAATTGTTCTTTCCTCAAAAATTATGTCTTAGCAAGTAATTTTTTATTTTTGCAAGGGTAACAGGAGAAATTGGACCCCAACAGTTGTTGCCCAGTTTGTCCTGAGTACGCTGGTACCCCAAATGTGGGGGTAAACCACTGTTTTGGGTGCACGTCGGGGCTTGGAAGGGAGGGAGCACCATTTGACTTTTTGAATGCAAGATTGGCTGGAATCAATGGTGGCGCCATGTTGCGTTTGGAGACCCCTGATGTGCCTAAACAGTGGAAACCCCTCAATTCTAACTTCAACACTTACCCCAACACACCCCTAATCCTAATCCCAACTGTAGCCATAACCCTAATCCCAACCCTAACCCCAACACACCCCTAACCACAACCCTAACCCCAACACACCCGTAACCCTAATTCCAACCCTAACCCTAATCCTAACCCTAATCCCAACCCTAACCCTAATCCCAACCCTAACCACAACTGTAACCCCAACACACCCCTAACCCTATCCGTAACCCTAACCACAAGCCTAATCTTAACCCTATTTCCAACCCTAACTCTAATTCCAACCCTAACCCTAAGGGTATGTGCCCACGTTGCGGATTCGTGTGAGATTTTTCCGCACGATTTTTGAAAAATCTGCAAGTAAAAGGCACTGCGTTTTACCTGCGGATTTACAGCAGATTTCCAGTGTTTTTTTGTGCGGATTTCACCTGTGGATTCCTATTGAGGAACAGGTGTAAAACGCTGCGGAATCTGCACAAAGAATTGACATGCTGCGGAAAATACAACGCAGCGTTTCTGCACGGAATTTTCCGCACCATGGGCACATTGGATTTGGTTTTCCATAGGTGTACACGGTACTGTAAACCTGATGGAAAACTGCTACGAATTCGCAGCGGCCAATCCGCTGCGGATCCGCGGCCAATCCGCTGCGGATCCGCGGCCAATCCGCTGCGGATCCGCAGCCAAATCCGCACATGCCATAACCCTAACCCTACCTGTAACCCTAACCCTACCCCTAACCCTAACCCTACACGTAACCCTAACCCTAGTTTTAACCCTAACCCTAGTTCTAACCCTAACCCTAGTGGAAAAATAAAAAAAAATATTTTCTTTATTTTATTATTGTCCCTACCTATGGGGGTGATAAAGGGGGGGGTTTATTTATTATTTTTTTTATTTTGATCGCTGTGATAGAACCTACCACAGCGATCAAAATGTACTTGTAAGGAATCTGCCGGCTGGCAGATTCGGCGGGCGCACTGAGCATGCGCCCACCATTTTGGAAGATGGCGGCGCCCAGCGAGGAGACGTACGGACACCGGGAGGATCGGTAAGTATGAAGGGGTGGTGGGGGGGTGGATCGGAGCACAGGGGGGGTAATCGGACCACAGGGGGGGGTGAATCCAAACAAGGAGGGAGCGGACAGGAGGACGGGGGAGCCGGCAGGCGGACGGAGGGGACCGGACCCCATAACGGAGGACTGGGGGGGGGCGATCGGTGGGTGTGGGGGGGGGTCACTTCAGTATTTCCAGCCATGGCCGATGATATTGCAGCATCGGCCATGGCTGGATTGTAATATTTCACCAGTTTTTTAGGTGAAATATTACAAATCGCTCTGATTGGCAGTTTCACTTTCAACAGCCAATCAGAGCGATCGTAGCCACGGGGGGGTGAAGCCACCCCCCCTGGGCTGAAGCACCACTCCCCCTGTCTGCAGATCGGGTGAGATTGGAGTTAACCCTTTCACCCGATCTGCAGCGACGCGATCATTCCATGACGCCACATAGGCGTCATGGGTCGGATTGGCACGGGTTTTCATGACGCCTACGTGGCGTCATGGGTCGGGAAGGGGTTAAAGGGAATCTGTCACCTCATTTTTCGCATATAAGCTGCAGCCAACGCCATTAGGGGCTTATCTACTGCATTCTGTAATGCTGTACATAAGATATAACAATATATATAGATATAATAACAACCTGAAAGATGAGAAAAACAAGTTAGATTATACTCACCCAGGGGCGGTCCGGTCCGATGGGCGTCGCAGGTCTGGGTCCGGGGCCTCCCATCTTCATATGATGACGTCCTCTTCTTGTCTTTCTGCTGCGGCTCCGGCGTACTGATCTGCCCTGTTGAGGGCAGAGCAAAGTACTGCAGTGTGCAGGCACTGGGAAAGGTCAGAGAGGCCCGGCACCTGCGCACTGCAGTACTTTGCTCTGCCCTCACCAGGGCAAATCAGTACACCTGCGCAGGAGCCGCGGCAGGGCAGAAGCAAGGAGGATGATTACATCATATGAAGATGGGAGGCGCCCATCGGACCGCACCAGACAGCCTCTGGGTGAGTATAATCTAACTTATTTTTCTTATCTTTCAGATAATATCAGGGGCTTATCTACAGCATTACAGAATGCTGTAAGAGGAAGAGGACTAGAACTGTAGTGCCAACTGTTGGAAGTAGTAATCCTAAAAGTCAGTGAAGACCATTTAACCGGCCTTGTCACATGACTTAGGATACAAGCCAAAACCAGATTGTGGTTCAAATTTTTTCAGACCCATAGATTTATATTGCAGATTTTAATCTGACAGAATAAAAGTGAACGTTTCTGCAATTTTTTAGGTATGATCGCTAACCGTGAAAAAAATGGAAAGAACTCATACATGAAAAATGGAGATCTTAGGGTCCATTTACAGAGGCCAACTGTGACACTTAAATGACCACTAATTGGCTACATAGAAGTCCATTGTCAAACTTCATACCATTGGATGTACATTCAACTTTAGGACCTCATGAATGAATAGAGGAGGCTCAGGAGCTAAACCTGCATTTTACCAGGCAGATGCCGACTGCGTTATACAACTGGCATCTTCCTGTAATATTGGTGGCTGCAGCTGAGCTATCAAGGCTGCTAACCCTTTAAAAACCTCTCAATCTCTAAACAGGGGCTGATTGGTTGCCATGGCAGCTGCTGTGGCTTGCTGAAGCTCAGCCAGAGACCGTGGTATCAGCTATATACTTCAATACCATTGGGATTTTAGGTTATAGTGCAAGTGAACATACAATTGTAGGTTCAAGTCTCCCAAAGGGTCTAAAAATAAAGTTAGAAAAAAATAATTTAAAAAATGTAATGATTTTGGGATAGATACAGGTACGTACATAAAAATCATGGAGCCCCATAGCAATCCTATGCCTCCCCACCAAAAAATAAATAAAAATAATAAAACAAAACAGCATATCTCACAACTTTGCAGCCATTCACAAAGTAATTTTCCTCCTACTGAAGCCCTAGATTCCCCTTTATTTCATCCATAAAGTATAATGCTAACAAAGGAACCCCATGAACACTATATGATACCCCCCACAGTGAATTCCTCCATAGTGCCCCCCAAAAACACAGTATGATGACCCTATTGTCCCCTTACCCTCCAACTCCCCTGGCAAAATATGGTGACCCTCACACAGCCCTCCATACAGTATAATGGCATCTACAATTACTGACAAATAAACAAAAAAAGCACCTCTCTCCTCACCCTGTTCCCCCAACACGCTGCTCTCTGCAGTGTGAATTCTGAGTCTACATATCATAGGCTTGATGTAGTGATATTATTGTGCCTGCAGTGCACAAAGCCTCAGGGTACCGTCACACAGTACCATTTACATCGCTACGACGGCACGATTCGTGACGTCGCAGCGATCGTATGATTATCGCTCCAGCGTCGTAGACTGCTGTCACACGTTGCAATCACGGCGCTGGAGCGATGCCGAAGTCCCCGGGTAACCAGGGTAAACATCGGGTAACTAAGCGCTGGGACGCGCTTAGTAACCCAATGTTTACCGTGGTTACCAGCGTAAAAGTAAAAAAAAACAAACCGTACATACTCACCATCTGATGCCCGTCAGGTCCCTTGCCGTCTGCTTTCCTCTCTGACTGTCTGCCGGCCGGAAAGTGAGAGCAGATCACAGCGGTGACGTCGCCGCTGCACTCTGCTCTCACTGTACGGCCGGATCTGTCAGAGCAGGAAGCAGACGGCAAGGGACCTGATGGGCATCAGATGGTGAGTATGTACGGTTTTTTTTTTTTTACTTTTACGCTGGTAACCACGGTAAACATCGGGTTACTAAGCGCGACCCTGCGCTTAGTTACCCGATGTTTACCCTGGTTACCAGCGAACGCATCGCTGGATCGGTGTCACACACAACGATCCAGCGATGTCAGCGTGTGATCAAGCGACGAAAGAAAGTTTGAAACGATGTGCTACGACGTACGATTCTCAGCAGGGTGCCTGATCGCAGTAGCGTGTCAGACACTGCGAGATCGTAACGATATCGCTACAACGTCACGAATCGTGCCGTCGTAGCGATAAAAATGCCACTGTGTGACGGTACCCTCAGACTGCACAGACTGAATGGTGGATCATGGAGCCTTTGCATTACTTTTTCAACATTATCTTCAATGCTATCTGTGTCCTGAAGATGCTGCTGAATTTGTGATGATGGGGGAGGGAACCCAGTGCCAACCAGCTCCAGGCCCCCTGACTCACAGCCCCCATAGCGGCTGCCACTATTGATGGCATGCCTCTGCTACAGTGATGTCAGTGGGAAAAAATGTATCACAATTACAAAAATAATTCACATGCTGCTGGCTTTAAATTCTGCATCACATGTCAAGTGGTAGAAATAATAAAGTGTACATGAGATTTCAAAAATCTCATTTATTTACTGGCATTTTATTCCACTATGGGGGTTTTTTATGTGCAAAAATATGCATAGAAACCATATTGTTTGCAATCAGCAGCAGATTTTGTTGTGGAAATTTCTGCACCTGAAAATCACAATTCACCCTTAGGAAGGTATTTGCCAACTTTAGCACAGTAGGTCTCTCATTTACGCTGACTTTGCAGGGACTGACTTTGATAATGTAAATAACTACTATATAAAATTTACCAGAAAAATTCTGTCTCAAAACAATATACTGTATGTATGCCCATTAGCTACTGTATATATCAATATGCATATATACAGGCAGTCCTCTACTAATGAATGTTCAACTTACCGTATATACTCGAGTTTAACCTGAGATTTTCAGCCCATTTTTTTAGGCTGAAAGTGCCCCTCTCGGCTTATACTCTAGTATATGCGGTACCTGTAACTCATAGTTACGAATGTAAGACAAAAAAACTACTAGTCACCTAATCGCTCACCTTTCCAGCTTCCCCGGTGCTCACTGCCCGTCTGGTCCTATACTTTCTCATGCCATTCACCACATCTCCAGTCTCTTCGCTGTCATAAGGTCACGGTGTAGGTCTTGAATTCACAACTTCACAACCTTACAACAGGATGTGACCACTGAGGTGTGAATGCAGGCAGTAGTTCTTTCCAATAGCAAAGAGGCTGGAGATGCAGCGCACAACGGCAAAAAAGAGGACTGGATGGTGCGTAGATACTGCTATCTATTATATACCCTCCATTTATTTTGGGCCTTATGGACCCTGATATTTCAATATTACTTTGAGAGCATATGTTGAGCCCATATATAGGGGCTATTTGACCATAGTTATATCAGCATTGGATTGCACTGGACACATGTCATGATAATTTTGCTGGCTGGGGTATCGTTTTTAATGTTGCACGCTTTTCAGTGTTAGCACTTTATGCTTTACCGTCCTTGTCGCTTACTTACAATTGAATGTCTACAATAAAGTTTACATTTTATATACTGGACTATATGGTCACTTTTTGTGTTTGTGGTTTCCACATCCTTTTTACATTATATGGTTTATGGTGATCGGTCCTTATTTAAGTCCTGATATGATTGCAGCAGCACATATATTGATCTATAGTTTTATATACACTTTTGGTATATTTAGATGTTAGTGACATGTTGCTGTTGCTGGTCTTTGGCATTTTTTACTCTTGTAATTAATTTACATAGGAGCGATCTATGCATCGCTCCTATGTAGCTGAGCCAATCATGATATGCCAGCTCCTAGCCTTCCATGAAGGCTATTGAAGCATGGCAAAAGTAAGAAAAAAATGTTTAAAAAAAAATAAAAAAATATAAAAGTTTTAATCACCCCCCTTTCACCCCATTCAAAATAAAACAATCCTAAAAAAATCAATCATACACATATTTGGTATCACCGCATTTAGAATCACCCGATCTATCAATAATAAAAATGGATTAACCTGATCATTAAACGGCATAGCAAAAAAAAAAATTCAAAACGCCAGAATTACGTTTTTTTGGTCGCACGACATTGCATTAAAATGCAATAACGGGCGATCAAAAGAACGTATCTGGGGGTGTGGCTTAGGCACCATCAAGAGAGGAAGCTTCTTCCAGGAGCTCCTGATCTCCAGCCTGGAAATCAACATCCATCGGCCACACTGCTGCTGTAAATTATCTTGTCTTACCATCTAAGGCTCCATGAGAGTGTGCTGCATCTGGTGGACCACAAGAAAATAGCTTTTACAGACTGTGAAGGGATCTCTGGAGCCTGAGCCTCGAGGCCTGGTGAGTGTAACAGGCCTGTGCTTCCCCTATGGAGGAGGGCCTGTAATTTGCTCTCTGCGCCTTTTGCTTCCCAAATATCTAACAGCAGAAACACCAGCACTTTTATCATCTTCCAGAGGTTTCCTTAATCCTTCTCTGCCCACAGCCAAATCTATTAGGAGATTCCCCCGAGCAGAGCGGTGATTACAGCCTGCACACACTTGCAATAGCCCTGTTCTCACAGTGGGGGGGCCAGGACAAATCGTCCTCTGCTGAGCACACAGGACTCTAGTGTGAGAGATAAGGGAGGCTGACAATATCCCTTCTAGTCAACAGAAGCTGATCTTCTACAACTGTCAATCTCCTCCATAAGAGAAGATAAACTACTTCTTTGGAATCCCATCCCTTTTCCAGCAGCAGCACCCAGGAGAGCAATAAGACATATATCAGAGACAGTGTGCTTCCTGTATGTTTTTCCTCTGCTTCTACAACATCATCACTGAGTTGTACCCTCAAGTACACTGTCCTGGGCTTGTCCAACACCTAACCTTGTCATGCTGGACCTGAAATGAGGTGACGAGCTTTGGCACCACCAGACATAACGTGGCTCATACCGGCTTTCACTGACTCTCCTGACTGCTGAGGCGCTTACCGCTAGCACCGCAGCACGACTGGGCACATGATGACCCGAGGCAGATCTCATAAGTAGGCCTCTCCTCCTCACCTGCCAGACTTCTTTCCGCGGTCTCAAACCGCACATGCCGCAGGGAAAATGGCGGCGGCTTCTCCTTCCAGATCATCACACTCCTCCCGCGGCTCCCGGGATTCAGAAAGAGGTGAGACCTCAGCGGGAGCACAATATAGCAGCTCCGCACCTATGACCAGGGGGATATGAAAGAATTCCTCACATCTATACATGCCTCATTAAAAGAGGATATGCAGGACATGTTGAATGAGATAAGAGGAGACATTAACTCCTTAGGGGCCCGCACGGATCATTTGGAAAACAAAATGTCCAAATATGTCTCTGTAATTAACGCTCTGGTGGATGAAAACCAAGCTATAAAAGGCAAGTTAGCAGGGGCGTTTGATAAATTGCATGACTTAGAGGACAGATCCTGGAGGAACAATATTCGTGTGAGAGGAATCCCTGAGAATGTTGCAGATAAAGATTTAGCTGCTTTCCTCCAGAATTTTATGCAGGCTGTCCTGCCCTCACTTTCCTCGAGAGATCTACTGGCGGACAGGGTACATAGAACACCCAAGCCCAAGCATGTAGACCCATCTCTTCCTAGAGACATCCTTGCATGGATTCATTTGTACACTACTAAAGAGACATTCCTGCGGCAGTGTCAGGACTCTGAACATTTTTTACCTTTTGTGCATTACTGCCCTTTTCCAAGATGGCGTCTTTGGTCTCATGTGCACTGAGTCTTTCTGCTATAAAACTCCACCCCAGCCTTCAGTCTGTGCTAGAGTATTCTGCCTTGCATCCAGCTCCTGACCTCTGATTACTCCCTGGCTATACACCTGCTCCTGTGAACCTGTGTGGTGATCCTGCTACTCTGCTCTGAGTTCCTGCTGCATACACAAGTTTCCAGTAATCCTCCTTCATCTGCTGCTCGTGTTTACTTCCATCTGCATTTGCTGGACATGTAAGCTGCTGCTGCTTTGCAATAACCTGAGACTATTAACCAGGCCTCCCTGGTTGAGCTAAGATATGATTTGAACTGCCTAATAAGCATATCTCTCTGTGTCTGGACTAAGACAAGGATTTATTCGTGTCAAGTATCCTCAAGAATAACTGTGCTTTATAGACTTTCTGCTTGATTGCATTTTCCTCTGAAGTTTCCTATAGACTGCGGCATGATTTGAACTGCCTAATAAGCATATCTCTCTGTGTCTGGACTAAGACAAGGATTTATTCGTGTCAAGTATCCTCAAGAATAACTGTGCTTTATAGACTTTCTGCTTGATTGCATTTTCCTCTGAAGTTTCCTATAGACTGCTAAGCTGCGTTTATTATTTGCACCAAGTGTTGTGGACTTGAGTTTCTCTCTGCACCTGTTTGAATCACCGTGTGATAATATAGACTTTACCAGTTATAAAACTGTGTCCTGTAGTTGTCTTGTTCCACGCAAAGAGTCTCCCGAGTTATCCCCTATAATTATTACAGACAGATAAGGAGACCCCCTGACCTACCCCCTGAATTCCGGGATCTCCAGGTCCTCCTGGATTTGTCAGCTGCTACCCTGGCCAAAAGGAGAGAATACGCCCATGTCTGTAAAGCATTGAGGGACATCAACATACGTTACCGATGGGGGTTTAATGCTGTGCGTTCGATTATCACTTATGAAGGACACATGGTCGCCTGCCCCTTGCCTAAACAGGCAGAGGAGAGGCTTACGGCCTGGAAAATACCCTTTGCTCCCAGACCTGCAGACACAGGAAAGAAAATAGCCTCAGACTGGTCTACGGATTGACAGTGCCACACAGACAGTGTCTGGATTGCTGAGCTCTCCTACTGCACCCCTCAGTGGGCCTTTGGATTGTGAACCTCTCACTTCCACCCCTCAGATTCTGTTCTGCGGACTGTCTGGACTGTTCCGGACGTTCCTACGAGGATTCCTCGTATATTGACCTATGTTTTGGGTTTTTTGCTTTTTTTTCCCTTTGTTTTTACTACTTTTTATTTTTTATTTTTTGGTTCTTTTTACTCTATCTGGCATACATTTAGAGTCTCCTTCTGATGCGACTACATACTTGCCCTTACCCTTTCTTCCCTCCAGGTTTTTTCTCTCCAAATCCCCGTGCATTCTCTGTCTATATTGATTTTTGATTATTATTATGGAACTGGCAGATATTTGTATACAAGTTTTGGTACACCTCCAGTGGGGTCACTGGGTAATACCAGCAGTATAGACTTTAGTATAATGGTACCATGACTTTACAAATTCTTTCTTTGAATGTCAGGGGTTTAAACTCTCCTGAGAAGAGATCTATGATGTGGAGGGAGGTGAAGCAGTCGAGGGCAGATATTATCTGCTTGCAGGAGACCCATTTGTTGGTCAAGGATAATTTTAGGCTCCGTCATCCCCTCTTCCTACACATTCTATTTGCTAATGGCCCAACCAAAAAGGCTGGTGTGTGCATCATGGTGAAAAATACAATCGCTTTTAAATTGATAGCGCAAAATAATGACCCCATGGGTAGGTGCTTAACTATCACGTGCCTATTGAATGGTGAGTTACACACGTTGACAAATCTTTATGCTCCCAATGAGGGACAACATAAATTCCTGAGAACAACCCTTCATGAAGTCTCTACGAATGTGAAGGGCAGCAATATAATATGTGGTGACTTTAATCTCCCCATGCATGTGGACCTTGATTGCTCTTCTGGTAGCAGACGACCTAGAGGGGACTTGACTCTCCTCACAGGTGAATTTCACCTGCATGATTATTGGAGATATTCACATGCATCTGAGAGGGATTATACCTTTTACTCTTCCAGGCATTCCACATACTCCCGTATTGATTATTTTCTAACAGATAGTGCAACCTTGTCCAGATGTAGATCCACAACTATAGGCTTAATAACGTGGTCTGATCATGCTCCTATCACTCTAACTCTTACTTTAGCACACCAAGCTAACCCAGCCTTTAGGTGGCGATTAAATGACGCATTACTGTTGAATGGGGAGGTGTTAGATTGAATCTCTTCGGAGTTGGAACATTACTTTCAGATAAATGATAATGGAGAGGTTTCTGATGAGTCCTTATGGTTGGCGCATAAAGTAGTGATTAGAGGTGTGCTTCTCCAACAAGCTTCCTACCTGAAAAGGAAGAGGGAGAGTGGCAGAGAGGTATTACTTTCCCACCTGCAATATTTAGACAATATCAATAAGTCTGCTCCCACACCTTCTATCTCCAAGGAGATCTATCAGATTAGGTTTAAATTGAGAGAAAATCTCCTGGCCAGATATGCACATAACATGAAGAAATTCAAGACTAATCTAGATGCCGCAGGTGATCGGGCAGGTGCACACCTGGCGCGCAAAGTACGTAAGAGGGAAGCTAAATCAAGAGTGGACCATATCTTAGATAAAAATGGGAAGGCCTTCAGGAACCCTCAGGACATAGTCCAAGCTTTTGCAGAATATTATACCGGCTTGTATAATTTAAAAGATGACCCTTCTACTCCCCAACCAGATCACCAATCTATTTATAAATATCTAGACTCTATAAAATTACCCCGTATTACATCTGAGCAGCTAAACTACCTTAATTCTCCCTTCACAGATGTAGAAATTAACTCGATGATTAAACAAACTAAATCTCATAAGGCCCCAGGACCAGACGGGCTGACAAATGACTATTATAAATCCTTTTATCTGTTGCTGACTCCATATTTGCAGAGATTATTCTCGGTGTGGAGAGACTCGGGTACTGTGACGGCTCCTGGTTTGGAAGCTACCATATCTACCATACCCAAGCCTGGGAAACCCCTCACACACCCTGGTGACTTTAGACCCATTGCTCTGCTCAATTCGGATGTCAAAATATTCACTAAAATTATAGCATCCAGACTAAAGCTTATTATCCCTACTATAATTTCACCGGATCAAGTGGGTTTTGTGGCCGGACGTGAAACGAAAGATGGGGTGCGAGCATGCTGAATCTGATTGAAATAGCCAAGCTGTCTGGCCTACCCAGTGCATTCCTGTCGCTTGATGCTGAGAATGCTTTTGACAGGGTGCACTGGGGGTATCTTCGGGCAGTATTGGAAAGGTTTGGACTGTCGGGCCCAATATTCTCAGCAATCTGTGCTATGTACTCGACTCCTTGTGCCAGGGTCTTGACGTCCGGTTTTTTATCTGGTCTGTTTCAGATTATTATTATTATTATTATTTATTTATTGTTATAGCGCCATTTATTCCATGGCGCTTTACAAGTGAGGAGGGGTATACATAATAAAAACAAGTACAATAATCTTGAACAATACAAGTCATAACTGGTACAGTAGGAGAGAGGACCCTGCCCGCGAAGGCTCACAATCTACAAGGGATGGGTGAGAATACAGTAGGTGAGGGTAGAGCTGGTCATGCAACGGTTTGGTCGATCGGTGGTTACTGCAGGTTGTAGGCTTGTCGGAAGAGGTGAGTCTTCAGATTCTTTTTGAAGGTTTCGATGGTGGGCGAGAGTCTGATGTGTTGTGGTAGAGGGTTCCAGAGTAGGGGTGATACGCGAGAGAAATCTTGTATACGATTGTGGGAAGAGGAGATAAGAGGGGAGTAGAGAAGGAGATCTTGTGAGGATCGGAGGTTGCGTGTAGGAAAGTACCGGGAGATGAGGTCACAGATGTAAGGAGGAGACAGGTTGTGGATGGCTTTGTACGTCATGGTTAGGGTTTTGTACTGGAGTCTCTGGGCAATGGGGAGCCAGTGAAGGGATTGACAGAGGGGAGAGGCCGGAGAATAGCGGGGGGACAGGTGGATTAGTCGGGCAGCAGAGTTTAGAATAGATTGGAGGGGTGCGAGAGTGTTTGAGGGGAGGCCACAGAGCAGGAGGTTGCAGTAGTCAAGGCGAGAGATGATGAGGGCATGGACTAGGGTTTTTGCAGATTCTTGGTTGAGGAATGAACGGATTCGTGCAATATTTTTGAGTTGAAGTCGGCAGGAAGTGGAAAGGGCTTGGATATGTGGTTTGAAGGAGAGATCAGCATCAAGGATAACCCTGAGGCAGCGAGCTTGTGGGACTGGGGAGAGTGGGCAGCCATTTACTGTAATGGATAGGTTCGTTGGGGGGGTCACGTGAGATGGGGGAAAGATGATGAATTCTGTTTTGTCCATGTTAAGTTTCAGAAATTTAGCGGAGAAGAAGGATGAAATAGTGGACAGACATTGAGGGATTCTGGTTAGTAGGGAGGTGATATCTGGTCCAGAGATGTAGATCTGTGTGTCATCAGCATAGAGGTGATACTGAAAGCCATGAGATTCTATGAGCTGTCCCAGGCCAAAGGTGTAAATGGAGAAGAGCAGGGGCCCAAGGACTGAACCTTGTGGGACTCCGACAGATAGGGGGCGAGGTGAGGAGGTGGTGTGTGAGTGGGAGATGCTGAATGTCCGGTCTGTTAGGTATGATGAGATCCAGGATAGGGCCAAGTCTGTGATGCCAAGGGATGAGAGGGTCTGTAATAATAGGGAATGGTCCACTGTGTCAAAGGCAGCCGACAGGTCGAGGAGGAGGAGAACAGAGTAGTGTCGCTTGCTCTTGGCGGTTAAGAGGTCATTGGTGACATTAGTTAGCGCAGTTTCAGTGGAATGGTGTGACCGGAAGCCAGATTGTAAGCGGTCAAAGAGGGAGCAAGAAGAGAGATGGTAGGACAGTTCAAGGTAGACGTGTTGTTCCAGTAGTTTTGAGGCATAGGGGAGAAGTGATATAGGGCGATAGCTAGATACAGAGGATGGGTCAAGAGAGGGCTTTTTGAGGATAGGTGTGATGGATGCATGTTTAAAGCTTGAGGGGAAAACACCAGTTGTTAGTGATAGGTTGAAGAGATGGGTTAGGGTTGGGATGAAGATTGTGGTGAGGTTTGGGATGAGGTGGGATGGGAGCGGGTCAAGTGCACAGGTGGTGAGATGCGATCTTGAGAGTAGAGTGGCAAGTTGATCTTGTGTAATGGTGGAGTAGTTGGTTTTGGAGGTGGAGGGTAGGGAAGTCGGGAGGAAGGGCTCTGGGGCTTGTTGACCAAAACAGTCTCTGATGTTATCAATCTTCTGCTTGAAGAATGAGGCAAAGTCTTCAGCAGAGATAAGTGAGGAGGGAGGAGGTGCTGGGGGACGGAGGAGAGAATTGAAGGTGTTGAATAACTGTTTAGGGTTGTGAGACAGGGAGGATATGAGAGATGAGAAGTAGGTTTGTTTAGCTGTGGCGAGTGCGGTCTTGAAAGTAGTGAGGGACTGTTTGAATGCGATTAAGTGGTCGTTGGAGTGGGATCTTTTCCATCTGCGCTCAGCAGCCCTGGAAGCTCGCCTCAGTTCTTTGGTCAGGTTGGTGTGCCAGGGCTGTCTGTTGATTTTGCGAGCTTTGGTATGTGTAAGTGGGGCAGCAGATTCCAAAGCTACAGCTATTGTGGTGTTTCAGATCACGAATGGCACTCGTCAAGGTTGCCCACTCTCTCCTATTATTTTTGCACTGTGCATGGAGCCGCTTGCTGAACGCATAAGAACCTCTATTAATATCACCGGCATCAGGGTTGGACAGATGGAGCACAGAATTGGCTTGTATGCTGATGATGTTATTCTATCCTGTGTCAACTTGGAGACATCCTTGACAGCTATTACCTTGTAACTCGGGGAATTTAGTAATGTGTCATACTACAGGTTGAATCCCACAAAGTCCTTGTTGTTTCTGGTGGCGGTTCTATGCACGGCCAAGTCGAAAATGGAGGCTGAGTTTCCATTTAAATGGATGATAGAGGGTATCCCGTACTTGGGTGTTATATTGACGGACTCTGGAACAGATTGTCGAGAAGAATTTCTCTAAATTGATCACACAGGTTAAGGCACAACTTGACCATTTTCACATAGTTATGACATCCTGGATTGCCAGGATTAATGTTTTCAAAATGATGATCCTGCCTAAAATACTGTGTCTCCTTAGGTGTATCCCATTAAAAATCCCCAAACGTTTGATTTTGAAATTACAAACTATGACATACGATTATATTTGGTCACACAAAAAATCTAGAATCTCTAGGACCTTGATGTACTATCCGTACAAACGGGGAGGGCTGGGAATGCCGAACCTCATGCTGTACCATAGAGCGGCCATACTAACTGGACTTAGAGACTGGTGGCAGGCGGACAAAGACCATAGATGGCTCCAAATAGAAAACTACTATGCCAAAACTAGATCTACCCGCACGATTCTTGAGGCTGAATCTATTGCAATCACTGATTATTCCTCTACCTTACCAACCATGAAAATCACGCTCCACTATTGGAGGACACTGGCCCCTTCCTTGATTAAATTATCTCATGACTCCCTATCCTTAAAAGCCCTTGAGACACACATTCCATTTATTAATCTCCAGCCTTGGGTTAATGCTGGAATCGTAAACATTACGGCGGATATTGGGTACCACTGGCCTTGTCCCCTTTGACTGCTTGGCCTCCAGCTTCCCAAATGTCCGGAGATATTTCTATCAATATTTCCAGATACGTCATCTACTTCATAATTCCCCAAACTCGCCTTTCTTCAACTCCCATTTAAATAACAGGGTTAATGGTTATTTCTTGTTGGCTCACTCCATGACTGCCAAAACCAAAAGACAAAATATTTGGCACCCTTGGTTACATAGTGGTCATTCCTCTATTGACCCGCACCACCTTGATTGATCGATTACTTGAGTGGGAATAAGTAAGCATAATTGACATGTCTGTTTTTGTGTTTGTAATATTCTTATTCTGCCATAGTTTGCCAGGACCCCTTGTCTATAACTGAATTCCTAGATAATGTCTAGTGAATGCCTATACTCCTTTCCTCCCCCCTATTCCCCCTACTGTACCTATCCCTCCCCCCCTTCATTTCTCTCCCCTATTTCCTACTTCTTCCTTTCTGATTGGTTTTGTTTTTCTCCTTACTTATTTCTGGTCATTTTTAGTTGACCTCTGTTACTGTTATTACTGTTTGACTGCACTGTATTGTTTTGGAAATCTTCAATAAACACTAATTGATAAAAAAAAAAAAAAAAAGAACGTATCTGCACTGAAATGGTATTATTACAAACATCAGCGTGGCAAGCAAAAAATAAGCCCTCACCCGACCCCCAGATCACAAAAAATGGAGACGCTACAATTTTTTTTTTTTTTTGGAATTTTTTTTTCACCACTTACATAAAAAAGAACCTAGATGTATATAGTGTCTACGAAGTCATAATAACCTGGAGAATCATAATTGCAGGTCATTTTTAGCATTTAGTGAACATAGCAAAAACGCCAAACAAAAAGCAGTTGTGGGATTGCACTTTTTTTGCAATTTGACCGCACTTTGAATTTTTTTCCTATTTTCTAGTACACAACATGGTAAAACCAATGATGTTGTTCAAAAGTAGATCTCATTCCACAAAAACCAAGCCCTCACATGGCCATATTGACCTAAAAATAAAAAAGTTATGGCTCTGGGAAGAAGGGGAGCGAAAAACAAAAACGCAAAAAAGAAAAAGGCAGGGTCTCTAAGGGGTTAAAAATTACCTAAAGGAAAAAGGGCCGATGCAAAAGTTTAGCACCCTGCATGGTTAGTACCTTGTAGAACACCCTTTTGCAAGTATCACAGCTAGTTAATGCTTTTCGTAGTCAGACAAGTGTCTTTCAATTCTTTTTTGAGGGATTTTCATCTATTCTTCCTTGGAAAATTCTTCCAGTTCTGTGAGATTCCTGGGTTGTCTTGCATGCACTGCTATTTTGAGGTCTAGCCAGGGATTTTCAGTGATGTTCAGATCAGAGGACTGTGAGGGCCATTGTAAAACCTTCAGCTGGCAACTTTTGAAGTAGCCTATTGTGTCATTTGACCTGTGCTTTTTTATACAAATGTTGATATTTTTGCATCATGAAGTTGTTGAAATTTCATTGAATATATTCTTCCCTCTACCCGTGAAATGTTCTCTGTGCCATTGGCTGCAACACTACCCCAAAGCATGATTGATCCACGCCCATGCTTAATGGTTGTCGAGATTCTTTTCCTGAAACTTTGATCATTGTGGCCAAAGAATTCTATTTTAAACTCATCTGTCCACAGGACTTGATTCCAAAATCTATCAGGCTTGTTTATATGTTTTTTTGCATATTTCTGAGACTGAATTTCATAGTGAGGACACAGGAGAGGTTTTCTTCTCATGACTCTTTCATGAAGGCCATATTTGTGCCGGTGTCTTTGAACAGTAGAACAATGTATCACAACTCCAGACTCTGATAAATCTGTCTGAAAGTCTTTTGCAGTCAAGCAGGTGTTCTGATTTGCCTCTCTGGTAATCCAACGAGCAGCTGACTGAAATTTTTCTTCATCTTTCAGACCTTATCTTGACCTCCACTCTTCCTGTTAACTGCAAGTTCTTAATTACATTTCATTTCAAACTGAGGAAAGGCCAACTTGAAAAAGCTTTGCTATCTTCTTATAGCCCTCTCCTGCTTTGTGAGCCACTACAATTTTTATTTTCAGAGTGCTAGGTGGCTGGTAAGAAGAACTCATGACTGCTGTTTTTGGCACAAGGTTAGAGGAGGCTGGGATTTCATAGAGCTGGAAAATTTGCATTTCCTGGCCTTTCCTCATGATGATAGTGAGCAAACCATAACCCTATCAGGCTAATTAAGGTTTGAAACCTTGGTTCAAATTATCTGAGCACACAAATCTCCACAGTGCCTAAACTTTTGCATTGGCCCATTTTTCTTTTTGTAATTTTTAAAAGGTATAAAGTGACAATCCATTTTGTTTTTGCCTAAAATAAAACGGAAATGTGTAATCTTTAGTGTTAGGCCTTTTAGAGATCATTTCATCTTCAACTTGCTAAACTGTTCACAATAGCAGTAGTTTTGAACAGAGGTGCCCAAACTTTTACATGTCTTTGTAAATGAAAGATATTTGCAACCTATTTTTACATTTTATTATTTGTCCCCTGATAACCTCTCTAACCAATTCAATAAGCTCACCAATTGACATTTAATGGGGAAAAATCGGCATAAAAAATGCATGTAAAAATGCATAAAAAAAACAGAAAAAAACACTATCCTATTTTATGCAGCATTTTTCCTGACAAGAGCTTCAGAAATTGTGTTTAAACTTCTGCACCAATGACTTAACGTGTGCACAAAAACTTAGTGTTTGATAAATTGGCTGAAATTGAATGAATGAAAAATGAATTTTTTTCTTGATACTTACAATTCCCCCCACCAAGAAAAAAAATAATATGCACATTTCTAAGAGTCCTGCAACTATATACAGTGGGGGAAATAAGTATTTGATCCCTTGCTGATTTTGTAAGTTTGCCCACTGACAAAGACATGAACAATCTGTAATTTTTAGGGCAGGTTTATTTTAACATTGAGAGATAGAATATCAAAAATAAAATCCAGAAAATCACATTGTATAAATTATATAAATTTATTTGCATTTTGCAGTGAGAAATAAGTATTTGATCCCTCTGGCAAACAAGACGTAATACTTGGTGGCAAAACCCTTGTTGAAAGCACAGCAGTCAGATGCTTTTTATAGTTGATGATGAGGTTTGAGCACATGTCAGGAGGAATTTTGGTCCACTCCTCTTTGCAGATCATCTCTAAATCATTAAGATTTTGAGGCCGTCACTTGGCAACTCGAAGCTTCAACTCCCTCGATAAGTTTTCTATGGGATTAAGATCTGGAGACTGGCTAGGCCACTCCATGACATTATTATGCTTCTTTTTGAGCCACTCCTTTGTAGCCTTGGCTGTATGTTTTTGGTCATTGTCTTGCTGGAAGACCCAGCCGCGAACCATTTTAATGTCCTGGCGGAGGGAAGGAGGTTGTCACTCAGGATTTTATGGTACATGGATCCATCCATTCTTCCATTGATGCGGTGAAGTAGTCCTGTGCCTGTAGCAGAGAAACACCCTCAAAACATAATGTTTCCACCTCCATGCTTGACAGTGGGGACGGTGTTCTTTGGGTCATTGGCAGCATTTCTTTTTCTCCAAAAGCGGCGAGTTGTGCTAATGCCAAAGACCTCAATTTTTGTCTCATCTGACAACAGCACATTCTCCCAATTGCTCACAGAATCATCCAGGTGTTTATTTGCTAACTTTAGACTGGCCTGAACATGTGCCTTCTTGAGCAGGGGGACCTTGCGGGCACCCCAGGATTTTAAACCTTTACGGTGTAATGTGTTATAATGTGGTCCCAGCTGCCTTGAGATCATTAACAAGTTCCCTCGTGTAGTTTAAGGCTGATCACTCACCTTCCTAATGATCAAGGATACCCCACAAGGTGAGATTTTGCATGGTGCCCCAGATCGATGTCGACTGACAGTCATTTTGTATTTCTTCCATTTTCTTACTATTGCACCAACAGTTGTCTCCTTCTCACCCAGCGCCTTACTTATGGTTTTGTAGCTCATTTCAGCTTTGTGCAGGTCTATGATCTTGTCACTAACATCCTTATAAAGCTCTTTGGTCTTGCCCATGTTGTAGAGGTTAAAGTCTGACTGATTAATTGAGTCTGTAGACAGGAGTCTTTTATAAAGGTGACTATGTAAGACAGCTGTCTTTAGTGCAGGCAATCAGTTGTTTAGAAGCATCTAACTGGTCTGTAGGAGCCAGAACTCTTAATGGTTGGTAGGGGATCAAATACTTATTTCTCACTGCAAAATGCAAATAAATTTATATAATTTATACAATGTGATTTTCTGGATTTTATTTTTGATATTCCATCTCTCAATGTTAAAATTAACCTACCCTGAAATTTAAAAGACTGTTCATATCTTTGTCAGTGGGCAAACTTACAAAATCACCAAGGGATCAAATACTTATTTCCCCCACTATAGATTAAAATATATCACAATTGTGAACTATGAGATGGTGTTGCTGGTAAAAAAAGAAGGAAATATTGCTAATAATGATAATTTTATAGAGATTTTCTTAGGTAAATATTGTTGTTTTTTTCATTACTGTTAGGGGATTCACAGCAACTGTATTTTATCTTGATGCTGTAGATTCACATCTATATCTAATGAAATGTGTATGGATATACCATCACAGTTGCAAAAATAATGTACTGTAAGAAGATTTCCATTAAAAAAATGTGCCTAATAATTCTAAACTGGTATACTAAATTACTAAATAATGAGTAGCCATTAGATTAGGACTAAAATAATCCTACTGATGTGCAGGACATCAAAGGCTATAAAACATCACAGGCATTTTCAAGTATATGAAAGGATCACAGCTGACCTTATAGATAGAAATTTCACTAAAACAGAAACATTCATCTGATTTTTAAATTAAATATTGGAATATTAAAAGAAAATGTGTTTCTTTCAATACACGCAGTAGTAAAAATCATATTTACTGTATATGTTTAGGCACATAATAGAAGTAAAAAGCGAAAAAGTTCCTTTTAAAGATAACCATCAGAAAAGAAAACACTCACCATAGATTTCTGTAGCACTCAGTCAACAGATTGCTGCATGGTAGACAGCATGATGTCCCCTATTAATCAGTTAGTTTATAATCTGTATTTTATGATCCACTAGGACCTTCCCACCACTCACAACCCCAGGAGGCTGTGCAGTATGGACCGCCACTGATAACAGGGCAAACAATATGTCTGTTTACTGTGCTGCCCAATGAAAAGCTCCAAACTTTGCCTTTCAAATGTCCTTTAAAGCGGTTGTTTTCTTTCAGACAATGTTCTGCCACTGCTGTAGTTTTGTTAATAAACTGTATATTAAACCTTAGGGCTCATACTCACCAGAGAGAAACTCGGATGAGTCTCGCATGTTAATACCCGACGCTGAACCCAGTACTCAGGAGCGGAGTGTGCGGCCGCATAGGAATACATGCAGCCGCACGCTCCGCTCCTGAGTGACGGCAGCAGCGTCGGGTATTGAAGTGCGAGACTCATCCGAGTTTCTCGCAGGTGAGTATGAGCCCTTAATGTCTCACACACACCTCCAAACTTCTGAAGAATATAAGGAGGGACAAATGTTGCTGCCAAATTTTGGCCACACCCCTATTTACACTCATTTACAATAATTTTCTACCCTGGCACTAGGAAATGTCAGAGAGGCGGTGACAGTGAGTGATATTCAGCAGAGCCTGAGACTGCAGGCTGTAGATCCAAATCCGGCACTGTCCTCTGTATCTGGGACAGTTGGGACTAGGGATAAGTTGACCAATTCACGGGACTCTGGTCCAGCATCCAGGTCAGTGCCACTTGGTGGCTGGACAGGAGACCATGAATCTTTTACCTTCCAGCAAGTGCGGCACGGTTTTTGATCACCCAGGGCTGGTGCAACATCATCAGAATGTTCTGCTCATCTTTAATTGGGATTTGTGAATTTTATTTTGTTCATTCATTGACAGTCGTAGCAGCCAGAAGTTTCTCATCTTTATGTAGCTTCACTTATGATATCTGGAATTTTTGTGCCTTTTTTCCCCTTATTTAATGCTTTTTGGTGCAGATGTGAAGCCAAATTTTTATTGTGCTGCTTATAGTACTGAAAAGCTTTAATTCTGCACTTAATAAAGTATCTGCAGTTCTTTTACATGTGTCTTTTATGCTCCACATAGAAGACAAGACAGTGAAAAGAAGCACCAGAACAGCACAGTACAGCCGCATGTTTAGACCAGAGTGGTTGGAGTTTTCATGAAATCACATTCAATTTGCTTGGACAGTAGAACACAGCAGAATTACAGTGCAAAAAAACTGCTGAAATAATGCAGCATTTATGCTAAATGTGAACACGGTCTAAATGTCCAAGCAAAGTGGATGTGATTTCATTAAATCTCTGCCCCGATGCGTCTAAAGATGTTGCTGAACTGTGCGGTTTTGATGCATTTTTTTCTTCATAGGCTTCTTGTGAAAAAAACGCATGGAAAAAAAACACTGTTGCATTTTTAGGTGCAGAATCAAAGCTTTTCTGTACTATTAAAAAGCGTTAAAAACTGCTTCACATCTGCACCAAAATCGCATTGAATAATGGGGAAGCACATAGAAGAAAAACAGCAAAGATGCCGTTATCAGTGAGCATTGTTATTACATCATGTGATGTGGAAACAAAAAAGCAGTAGAAAATACGCAGCATTTATGTTACATGAGAATACGGCCTCATCATTACATTTATAATATATTTTAATAGATTTTTAATGGGTTTAATAGAGAAAAAATATAAATCACACCATTTTTTACGCTATTCACCGATCCTGTAAATAATCTAATCTGATCTGATTCCCATTGAGAAAGCGTAGGTGAAACATGCGTCTGGGGTGGGCCCCTGGGCATTCTGTGGTCTGTGCATGGGTAAGTGGATGCAACCCTCATAACTTGGGTACGGGCAGTACATTTACTTTATGCCCCTGTTTTCCACATTATCAGTTTATAGTTAATGGTAGATCCTCTCAGCACAAGCACGTTATGATTGTTGCAATATTACTACATTTGCACTAGGAGAGTATATACTGTATACTTATGTAATTTGTGGAACTGCCTCTTACCCCAACCCCTTATTCCCAGGGCATCTATTGTGGATCCTATCTTTTCCTTCATCAAGAGAATGCCAAGAGTGTGCAAAGCAGTCATCAAAGCAAAAGGTGGCTACTTTGAAGAACCTAGAATATAAGCCATAATTTCAGTTGTTTCACACTTTTTTGTTAAGTATATAATTCCACATGTGTTAATTCATAGTTTTGATGCCTTCAGTGTGAATGTACAATTTTCATAGTCATGAAAATATAGAAAAATCTTTAAATGAGAAGGTGTGTCCAAACTTTTGGTCTGTACTGTATGTTACCTATCATTGAATCAATAAAATCATGTTTAATTTTTGAAGTCAGCACTCCAATTATCTTTAGTTATAAATAATCTGATCTCTGTGCTCTGAAGGTCGTAACAATTATAAGAACACCAAATATGTCTATGCTATGTACTGATTTGTGATGATTATTATTTTTTTAAGAAGTGCAGTAAAAATTACATTATTTTAATTCAGGAAAGAAATATATCTTGGTACCGTGTTAGCCAGTAGATAGAAAAATATTTAGAATTGAGAGTCCTCAGTGGTTGATACCTTTTAATGGCTAACTGAAAAGATGGTAACAAATTGCAAGCTTTCGAGACTACATACGTCTCTTCATCAGGCAAAGACTAAAACAAATTCTGAAGAATCACATATTTATGCACAACATAGTATAGAAAAAAAAAGGGAGAGGGGAAAAAAAAACCATGGATAAGCCAGGTGACATGAAGCAGAATTACCATGGGTGATAAACAGTTACGTCCATAAATATTGGGCCAATTCTTAGATAAGGATTGTTTTATTGTCCTGTGATTAGGGTCTGGTTCTGTTGTGATGACCCCACATGGTCTGATGGGCAAGTTCATTAGTTGATGTAAAAAGACATAAATCCGTGTGACACATTCATTCCTGCATTTAGAGTGTCAAAGGTCGTCATCAGTTTATATTCCCAGACTCTTTCACACTGAGTAGAGAGAAGTGGCCCCCTCCACAGAGGAGGATTAATGGGAGAGTTAAAGACTTGTGGTCATGGCTGGGCTGAGCAGACTGTCACACTAAGCTGTGGCGCACATCGATTTATAGACCCACTGTGCCACAGGACCAGGCCTACCCAGGAAGGGGCATAACTAAGTGGCTACCTTGGTGTTCGCTGGAGCCTCTAGTAGTGAGATCAGGCTTGTGTGGCAGGTAGCCGCCAGGTACCACTCCTTGGCAGAACTCATTACTGCAGCTGCTGACCCCAGGGATCAGGTACACTGACATTACTTTAGGGTTTAGTTCAGACATGCCAGGTTAAGATTCAGAATCAGGGTTAGGCCACTCATGGGAATAGTGTTCATGCACTGGCCACACTGGGACCAGGGAACTTCAGGAAAAGCACTAGCCACTCCGGGACTAGGAGACAATGTCCAGGCACTGGCTGCTCCGGGACCAGGGGACGAGGTTCAGGAAGGTCGCTCTGGGACCAGGAGATGAGGTTCGGAAACTAGAATCTTCAGGACCAGGAGACAAAGTTCAGGTCAGGCCACTCTGGGACCAGGGGATGAGGTTCAGGCACTAGCTGCTCCAGGACAAGGGGACCAGGAAACAGGTCTGGCCACACCAGGACCAGGGGACAACGTTCAGGCACGAGTACTAGGTGGGCCGCCAGATTGCGATGCAAACAAGAGCACCGGAAGGAGAGACACGCCAGGAGCAACACTCTGGGGCTATAATGGTGAGTAAGCCAACATTCCTGCATGGACAGGGAAGGTGACACTATGCAGGGGTGCCTAAAACAGTGTTACAAAGATGTTGGAGAAGTGAGTATAGAAGCTAGGACAAATCAATGACATGGCAGGACAGCAGGACAGTTCCGCTGAGTGCGGGACAGTTGGGAGCTATGTATCACAATCCCATGCTCCACCATCTAGTTTCCAACACTGCTCTCTGGCATTTGCTGCTGTGCTGTCATGACACCAACATGGCGGCAATTAATTAGTGAGCTCAGTAGCTCAATGTGTGTAGATGGAATGCCTCCTTCACCGCTATTGAGCTCACTTTTTTGGCTTCTGCACTGCCAACATGACGTCAACATTACAACCAATTACAACCAATGCCAAATGACTGGAGCAGTGATGGAGAATCACTTGTGGACACCAGACAGGGGAGTACAATATGGTTCATTATGGTTAACAAATTGCAGCTAGAGCAGAACATTATCTGAAAGGCACCAACACTTATGAAGGCTTCACATGCAGTATATTTCCACATGCCCACAAAGCATTTCATGAAGGAGCTAGCTGCCTTATAGGATGTCATCAATATTGTCCTGCCAATCAGTACAAGACTAAATGAGAGCACGGCAACAGAAGCTCAGTCATAAATTGCTATTTTTGTGCCATAGCTGAGCAGAAGTGAAGATTTCCACAAAACTAAGATCATAGTTTAAACATAATCTATGCAAGAAAACAACAATGGGAAACATCATCTTCTAAATATGAAAATTATGGAATATAGCAAAAGACAAATAGTGTTTTATTTTTTTGAAAAATATGAATATATTTATAGTTATTTTTAAAATTAATATACTTTTTTTAAATGTAGTACAGGAAACAGTAGTGTAATTCAATATACAGCTGTGTGTATTATGTACTTGTCCAATATGTAATTGTGATTGGATGACTTAATCTACAAGGCTGAGAATGAGTGACAATATGCATCTTTCCAGTTTGACTGAAAGTCAAGACACAGAGCAAGAGATTAATTATCCCTATCACACCCAGTGCTTCAAGGAAACAGTAATCTATCGGTTGGTTAAGCAAGGTAAAAAAATAGGATTTAAAAATGAAAAATACAGGGATTGAAAGAAAGGCATTACATCCTTTCCCTGTTCTAGCATCTCTGTCCTGCAATAAATTGTTTTAGTAAAGTGCCTGAATCCTCAAAATGTGTGCTATTAAACCATGATACATTACAGGATGATGTTTTCTCATAATACTTAACTGTATTACATTACATTGGACATACTATACTTCATCTATATCTCTTATTTCCCTGTCTTTTCTTTTAACCTCTTCTGCCTCTTTTCTGTGAATCAAGAAAAAGTATACGTACTGTAGTTATATGTTTAAATTAGACTATATCCTATAATGTATCACCATAGTTTAATTAGATAGATAGCTGATAGATCTGTGAGCCATTATATATTAAATAATGGCTCACACATTAATCAGTTAAATGGGTTGCCCAATGACTATAATGCGCTTTCTACATATCTACAATGGCGTGTAACTTTGAGCACCCGTGGTCAAAATTACTGTTATTCTGAACAGCTAAGCAAGTTGAAGATGAAACTTTCTCTAAAAGACCTAAAGTTAAAGATGACACATTTCCTTTGTATTTTAGACAAAAAAGTGTATACGTTCTTCTTTTACATTTTAAAAACTACAAAAAGGAAAATGGGCTGATGCAAAGGTTTGGGTACCCTGCATGGTTATTACCTAGTTGTACCCTCTTTTGCAAATATTACAGTTTGTAAGTGCATTTTGTAGCAGTCAACTGTCTTTCAACTGTTGGAAAATTCTTCAGGTTTTATGATATGCCTGGGTCATCTTGCATGACTTGCTATTTTAAGGTCTAGCCACAGATTTTTCATGATGTTCAGATCACGGGACTGTGAGGGCCATTTTAATACTTTCAGCTTGCGCCTTATTAGGTAGTTTATTGTGGATTTTGACATGTGTCTAGGATCATTATCCATTTATAGAAGCCATCCTATTTTCAATTTAAGCTTTTTTACAGATGAAGTTATGTTTGCATCAAGAATTTGTTGAAATTTCTTTGAATGCATTCTTCCCTCTATCAGTAAAATGTTCCCCATGTCATTGGCTGCACCACAACCCCAAAGCATGATTTATTCACCCCAATGCTTAATGGTTGGCAGATGTTCTTTTCCTGAAATTCTGTGCCCTTTTTTCACCAGGGGTTTTCTTCTGATGACACTTCCATGAAGGCCATAAATGTACAGGTGTCTCTGAACTGTAGGACAATGTACCACAATTCCATAGTCCACTAAATCTTGCTGTAGGTCTTTTGCAGTCAAGGGGAGGGGGTTCTGATTGGCCATTCTAGCAATCCTATCAACAGCTCTCTGAATTTTATAGTATTTTCCTGCTTTGTGGTTCTCCACCATTTTCATTTTCAGAGTGCTAGGCAGCTGCTTAGAGGAATCATTAGCTGCTGTTCTTTGACATAAGCTTAGAGGAGGCTGAGTTTTTATAAAGCTGGGAAATTTGCCTGACCAGGCCTTTCCTAATGATGATAGTGAACAAGCTAAAATACTAACTGGCCAATTAACGGGGTTGCTCAATACTAGGACAACCCATTCTTGATCAAAATGTTTGGCCCCCATAAAATAATAAAGCTTATACTCACCTCCCGTGCCAGTGCTGTTCCCACTATTTTGCCACTCGCTCTTCCTAAGGCTCTTGTGTGGCATTGTGACACATAATACCGGTGACCAAGCAGCGCGGGTGTCACTGTCCCCACTTTCGGACAAATTTATTATGAAGAGGAAGTCTGAGCTGCTGCTGAACCGGACTTCCTCTATATGTTCGATTTGTTTGAAGGCGGGGACATTGATGCCAGCGCTGATTGGGCCAACCTCATGTGTCACAGTCCTGCATGATAGCTGCGGGGTGAGCGAGTGCTGACACAATGAGAACTACATCGGCATGGGAGGTGAGTACAGGTTTTATTATTTTATCGAGGCCAAGTATGGGATGTGAAAAGAAGTGAACAATTTTTTTAAGGTCTGAAACCTTAGTCAAGGTTATCTTGGAACACAAATCTCCAAGAGTACCCAAACTTTTCCATCTGCCTACTTTCACATGTGTAACTTTAAAAATGTAAACAATGGCAATATTCTTTTTTTTGCCTAAAATACAAAGAAAATGTGTCATCTTTAACTTTAAATCTTTTATTGATCTTTTCATCTTCAATTTGCTTAAGTGATCACAATAACAGTAATTTTGACCAGGGGTGCTCAAACTTTTACATACCACTGTATCTAAGCCTAACCACTTTTATTTTAAAATTCCTTACTGTTCTTCCTATCTTCCTAGTCCCTATATCTATTTTTGAATACTTTCTGTGATTTTTTTCCCCACAGTTTCTATCATGTCCTCCCAAAAAGAAACAAAAAGACAGGACATCATCAGGAGGGCGGTACTGTGGTAACTTACTTACTGCTGAGCTAGGGAGAGATTTGCTTGTGTTTTAGCTAGTGTATGTTTACCACAATATATTAGACACATATCTATCTCAACTAACAGTCCTTCTGAGGACTAATCCAGCTGCATAGATATTAGTGCTAGGCAGACTGCAGTGCATATGGCAGACTGCAGTGCATATAGCAAGAGGGTCCATTCCAGTTCTTTCTGCTGCTGCTGCTTTGACAGATATTCTAGACACAGCCCTAGGTATCAGGGGCCAGGAATAATTTTTTTGGATCTTAATCCTGATTATTTTTTTAAAAAGCAATCCAGAGAACACAGTTTTTATGCTCCACTTGCTTGTTGGCACTGTAGAATACAGCCAGATCCTTTCCATATTACAGCACTAAAAATCCATCTATTAAAAACTGTGGTTTGTCCATCACACGGATCAAATATAATTGCACTCAGTATGCTGGAAAAAATAGTTACCTACAGGCCAGCTTCTTACAACAGTGGTTTGCCCATCACATGGATCAGAGATAAAAAGTGCAATCAAAATTCTGTCATTTCTGGCCTCCATATAAATTTTGTTGCAGTGTGTTAGTGAAGTTATTGACACCAGTTTGCTGGTAAGATTCTCCAGGTGAACAACTGGCTACGTCGATGGTGCTGTCAGGAAGGATTTGGATTTCTGGATCATGGAGTGAATTACCTATACGATGGACTGTTTCTTAGAGATGGGGTGCACCGAGATGGACAGGTCTAATAAAATAGGGCAGTACCAGAAGGCACTTGTTGTGGAAATGTTAAAAAAATTCCCATCTGAAAACGCTGACAGCAGAGGTCACACCTCTTTGGACAACCAAGGATTACAGGCAAGAGAGACAACTCCAATCCAGCAGTCCTAGGAGAGTTTTCTCAGACCCTCCCATATCACATGCCCTGAGGCACGGGGTACTCTCACAAGGAGTGCAAAGTTTGGGAAGATGCTGAGGGAGTACCTTGCTGACCGTACCAACGTCCTCTGTGATTCCTCTGTGCCCTATAGTTATTGGGTTTCCAAGCTGGACACGTGGCATGAACTGGCTCTCTACGCCTTGGTGGTCCTGGCCTGCCCTGCCTCTAGCATTTTGTCAGAGCGGGTTTTTAGTGCCACTGGTGGAATTATAACTGATAAGCGCATCCACCTGTCAACTGTAAATGCTGACAGGCTGACGATTAGGCTGAGGTCACACGTACAAGAAGCTTGCACAAGTCTCGCATCTCAGTACCTGGCACGGTTGCCGGCACTCAGGACAGGAGCGTGCGGCTGCATCATCGCATTAGCACCGCTCCCGGTTGTAAACTTTACATTCCCCTAGATATAGATTACCGCATGGGACTGACTGTACATCGAACAGGTATGGGTATATGGTTGTTTTTTTATTTTGACATTTTTTACAGGAGATCGAGGGCTTCGCTTGGAATGGCAGACTAATAAAGATGGCAAAACTGTGTTTATTGTTTGATTTCATTAAAATAATTTTTTCTTACTGTGTGGTGTCTTACTAACCCTTTAACAACTATAGGATTAGTAATGGGGAGGTGTCTTAGTGACGCCTCTCCATTACTAAGCCAGCTTAATGTCACCTTACAATAGGAAGGTGACATTAACCCCTCATTACCCCACTTGCCACCGCTACAAGGCAAGTGGGAAGAAGCCGGCAAAGCTCCAGAATTGGTGCATCTAATAGATGCGCCTTTTCTGGGCAGCTGCAGGCTGCTGTTTGAAGGCTGGGGGCCATATCCATGGCCCCTTACCAGCCTGAGAAAAGCAGCCCGAACCGGGTTGGTTGAAAAATATAGGGGGGCCCCACATCGGGTTTTTCTTCCATTCATTCTCCCCTGCTCGCTGGCCGAGCAGGGGAGAAGGGACAACAGCCGCGTTCAGCACCACACGCAGGGGAACGCTTCCCCAGCAGCCATCTGTGTGGTGCTCATGTGGCACACGGGCAGCACATGGTTGCCACACATGTGCCGCAAATAGTACACAGACGGACACATGGACACACGAACACGGATGTCTCCGGTACCATGTTTACCGGTACCTGAAATATCAGGACGTGTGAAACCGGCCTAAGTCACAGAGTGTGTGTAGCATGGAATATATGTATTGTAAGTGCAACATCTGTGTATGTAACATATAGTAAATGTGTAGCATAGAGTGTGTGTGCAACATCGAGTGTGTGTACAGAATGAAGTGTATTTGTATGACATACTATACAGTGTGTGCAGTCTCCAAATTTAAAAATGCCAACAGAACAGATGACTGATCATATGTGTCAGGAATCACTCAATGAATGAGCAAAAAACTGATTTGTTGGGTAATTGAATCGTTTATGCAAGAAGGACTACCATTGTTTTCAGCAGCACATCATTCTGTGTAAGCATGGGATGTGTTTTTAATAACATGATACTATATGTCATAGAAAATATTAAAAATCCTTAAAGGAAGTCACTCATATTCCCTCTCCCTCCCATTTTTTCCCTCTCTCATTTGTAGGAAACAGCTGGCACTCAAAGCTGCCTTTATGAAAAATGGCAGTGCACAAAGAGATGTGAACCAGCATAATTAACGTGCAAGGAGTCCTCTGTATGCCCAGGTGACTGAATGAGGTATTTTTTGCATAAGAAAAATAGCTATACAATAGACAAGTTATTGAGGCAGGAGAAGTCCTTTTCAGGGAGTTGGACAACAAAGTGAAGGAAACCTTTAGTTAGCAGGAAATACATTGTCCACTCAAGGTAAAAAATTTACATGTACATTAGAGACCTTTGCCCCCCAGAGAAGTGTTGCACCTGCAACAGAAATATGACTCCAAAAGGGAAGATGGATCATCGGACTTTGTACACATCTGATATTAATGAAACATACATCGTCAGAACTGAGGTTAACCAAGGAAACAGATATATATTTTCTCATAATTATAACCCCTGCCAAAAGGCCCCAAAGCTATATGGGCCATATAACCGCCAGCAGCTAGTCAATGTTTGGTCTCTAAGTATAGATAAAATGTCACTGCGTTCCCGCAACAGAGAGGAGCCAGAAGACTGCGGCTTCTGATTGCTTCTACTCCTGTGCTGAAAAGAAGCACTTCATCTTCTTTTTTAATGGTGTAAATTTCTTTTGGCAGTACATGGGTTAATTGGCCATGTTGGGAGCTCTGGGAGCTAGTGCACTCCTATTCCCTATATAACCTGGGTCCTGACTGACACACATCATCATAGCTAGCTTACACAGCATGGCTGGGAGGATTGTAGATTGGTGTTTATATAGGAAGGTATTTGGTGGGTCTATCTGTGACTGTTGCTTGGCTTAGCAAGTGTGATAATTCCCTTTCCTTCTCCCACTTTGCTTTTACCCCATCTTCTACCCCATCTTCTACTCCCTGTTGCATTCCTCTGTTATATGTGAGTAAAAATTTGTTTGCCTGGTATTTTCCGTTTCCCCTACTTGAGTTACTTTGTCTGGTTGCACAACTACTATGGTGCACAATTACTCCCCACTTACTTGGGTCAGGGAAGGCTACAGACGGAGGATGGATTCAGGAGATAAGGCAAGGTACGTAGACCCAGCATCTTCACTTTCAGAAGTAACCTGGGGAACATGGCGAACTAGGGTGCCCCCTAGTGTTAGGGACATGGAAGGATCCCCTGGTCCCGGGTCACCCGACAACAGAGTTGTGACAGTAGACATAAGGGAAATGTTATTTATTAACTATTTATTAACTCTGATTTAAGATCATAAAAATTAAAAGTTTGAAAATTGCTAAATTTTTTGCCAAATTTCCTATTTTTTTTTTACAAATCAACAAATTATTTCTAACTATTATTCTTTTGCTTGTATAGCACTGTCTTATTCAGCTGCACCTTACATACATTATAATCAATGGGACTCACAATCTAAATTCCCTATCAGTATGTCTTTGGAGTGTGCGAAGAAACCAGAGTAACCGGAGTAAACTCACACAAACACGGGGAGAACATACAAACTCCTTGCAGATGTTTTCCTTGGTCGGATTTGAACCCAGGATCCCAGCGCTCCAAGGCTGCAGTGCTAAGCACTGAGCCACCGTGCTGCCCTACATTTTACCACTGTCAAACAGTATGATATGTCTCAAAAAAAATCTTAGAATCAGTGGGATCCGATGAAAAGTTCCAGGGTTATTACCTCATAAACTGACACTGGTCAGAATTGAAAAAATTGGCCTGGTCAGAAAGGTGAAAACAGCCCAGGGATGAAAAGGTTAATAAATATTATTTTGAAATGTAACTATTGGACTATTTGAATGTATTACAGTATTGTATTTGGTTTCTGGGTTAAAAAAAATAACTCTTACCTGTTAATAAAAAATGAATATAATGTAATTTCAATTGAATTAATTTTCCAATAAACAATTTCAGAATGATTAGATAATTGCTAATTTGGGCATATTTGCATATCCTAGCCAATAAATACACACTACCTCCTAAATACGGAGTAGAAAGACGAAACAGCAAAATGTTAAAATAATTATAATTTTATTGAGAAAATGATTAAAAACATGTAAAAAAGCTGTATGAACCACACAAAACAGAGCGCGCAAAACCGGACTCCTGAAAAGTCAATGTATATATACCGGGTCAGGTATGTACAGGAAATTAATACCTTGAAAGAAACATATTTCTAAACTGATGAATACAATTAGCTGTATTGCCAATCATATATGACACTTAATTATATGTGCAAAAACTGCTACATAAAGTGCCAGTAAATAAATATCTATAACAAATATATACACAAAATGTGCAAAAATTGCTACATAAAGTGCTGGTGATGAATGTTTCTTACATATATAAAATAAATAAATAATAAATGTGAACTTGAAAAGGAACTAAAGTGTACCAATGCAATTTGTATGTATATGTAAACTATTTAATAATTAGGGATGCTGGATATTCTATGAAAGTATATAATGCCCAAAGTGTGCCATGATGAAATTATGAGTCTAACATAAAGTGCTATGTGTATAATACATCTCGCATGAGGTACTGGGTATTAAATATAAAGACTTGGTATACACGTGTGTCACTGCAAGATAGCCACACTATGACTTTAATCTAAAGTGCAGAGTGCTCAGTGCTAATGTATGGCACACAAATGTGCCACTGCAAAGTTATATGAACAAAGATCCAGCTTATTGCATAAAGTAATGTGGAATTTATATTTAATACCCAGTACCTCATGCGAGATGTATTATACACATAGCACTTTATGTTAGACTCATAATTTCATCATGGCACACTTTGGGCATTATATACTTTCATAGAATATCCTCCTGCTCTTCATAGAATATCCAGCATCCCTAATTATTAAATAGTTTACATATACATACAAATTGCATTGGTACACTTTAGTTCCTTTTCAAGTTCACATTTATTATTTATTTATTTTATATATGTAAGAAACATTCATCACCAGCACTTTATGTAGCAATTTTTGCACATTTTGTGTATATATTTGTTATAGATATTTATTTACTGGCACTTTATGTAGCAGTTTTTGCACATATAATTAAGTGTCATATATGATTGGCAATACAGCTAATTGTATTCATCAGTTTAGAAATATGTTTCTTTCAAGGTATTAATTTCCTGTACATACCTGACCCGGTATATATACATTGACTTTTCAGGAGTCCGGTTTTGCGCGCTCTGTTTTGTGTGGTTCATACAGCTTTTTTACATGTTTTTAATCATTTTCTCAATAAAATTATAATTATTTTAACATTTTGCTGTTTCGTCTTTCTACTCCGTATTTAGGAGGTAGTGTGTATTTATTGCAGTTTTTGACGTTTTGCAAAGTAATTTTTCTTCCAAGACTGTGTTTAATATATCCTAGCCAATGCAGATTTCCTCTATCAGTAAAATTAGTTTGAATACAGTGCTAATTGCATTATCTCTGCTTATGGAAAAGTCATAAATGATGATTATGGGTGATGAGTATTGTATCCTGCCATAGCCATAGCAATTGTGAATGAGCTTTGTATTAAAAAAATATATATATATACATCAGCTGAAACCTTGACTTACAATTATCACATTCTTCAAAGTATATAATAATAATAAATAATAATTATATTCAACAATTTTAAACAACATTATATTAGCCCTTTAACTCTACATGAAGTAATTATTAATCATAAGCACGCATACGCTTCATGATGGATATATAAACATTCTTCAAAATTGAGAATAGAATATCAAGAAGATAACTTAAAAGTTTTGGAACTATGGAAACACAGGACCAAAAGACATTTAAAGACATTTAAATGATATCCAATGTTTAAAAACTACCAACTGTAATCCGCTGCCTCTGCAGTTCCCTTTGCAATTGTTTATCAGCTATGTCTGAAATGTGCTTGATGGGAGATAAGTTTGGTGATGCTTCAGGTAGAAATGAGCACATCTGATAAAAAAATTTCTGGGAAATTCAACTCACAGAAAACGTTATCCTCTTTAAATTGAATGTCCCTTATCGAGCTCTGGGGTCTATTTAGACCTAAGAGAATGACAAAAATAAGATGTACACAAAAACAAAAAGGAAACTTATACTCATCTCTTGGCCTTTTTACTCTAGTCTGTGACTTCCCACCGTGGCCAGGCTTTGAAGGTCACAGAGCATTGGACATCATGATGTCACTTATGTGAGGGTGCACAGTGATCTTAGAGGTCTGGTTGTGAATTAACAGGCTAGAACTGCAACAGCTAAAAGAAGAGGATCTAAGGACCTGATGGTGAACTGCAAGCTGCATTGACTTCCATCTGGTCCTCTTTCTGATTTCACAATTTTGATCTTTTCACTCTAGGCTGGGACTTCTGGCTGAGACCTAGCCTCAGATGTCACTGTGGGCCATACATCTGTAACATCATGAAATGCAAGGAACAGTAAACTCTGAAGCCTGGTTCAAACAAGAGTAAATAGGCTGAAGATATAGCTTGCGATGGAGAAAAGAAGAGGCCCTGAGGATTGAAGTAAATATGGCTCATAGCTATTTCTGTTTCCTCAAATGCTTCAAATTGGTCTTTTGAATCCCAGGGAAGATTAGACATCAAGAAAAGACTGCCATCTACACCCATCCTTGAGTAGAAAGAACTACAAAATAATTAACTCTGTAACATAGGCATTGAAGCCTACATGGCAGAAGATGATGCATCACTCAGAGTGAGTGAACATTGTGACAGTTATCCAAAATTGTGGCTGTCCCACCACTGGTTCCGGTGCAGTTGGGAGATATGCATTTGTGCAGGTATAAAACTAAAACAAAAAGACTGTAATGAGTCTTAATGCAACCTTGGAAAATTCTAAGCAAACAACTAACAGTTTGGGTATTGATGATTGTCATTTTTGTACATCTTAAGACATTACTTTGGTACTATTATATCACAATAATGGTGGTTTCACTAGATAAATACAGGAACTGTAAAGTTTCAATTTGGGGTATAATTTCAGCTCTTACAAGCTACACCTACATGACTGACTGCAAAGTGTAAAGGAATTTAGAATTTTTTTCTGTTTTCTTTTCAGCACTTGTAATAATTTACACCATGGGAAATGATGTGCCACTTATTATCACCTTTTCATGGAGTGTTTGGATAACCTTGTCTGAGTATTTCTTCAACTCATTCTTAAATTAGTCTTAAAAGGAATTACAAAATCACACAGTGCTGATGACACCAATCATGGGAGGAGGGGGTTTGTGTTTTCTTAGAGGTAATGAACTTCTCAAATATTCTATTGACAGTGTTTTAAAATTATTCACTCATCCCTTTTTTTGTCACCGGAAAACATTAGCATTCATAGAGGCAAGCAAATTTCGGCATCACTTCTGTAATTTGTATCTTTTTTTTTTCTTATAAAAAAAATGAAGAATCACTTCTAATCACAGCAGGATTCAATTACTGCTCGATTCTCATTAGTACTACTGATATATCTTCTAATACATTACGGTTCATTCTGTTGTCATTAATTGAAAAATTAGATAGTCTACAGTTTTATTGCAATTTGTAATTATGTATTGGTGCTTTATAGCTACGGGAAGAGAACCACAGGTGACTGCTCTTATATGCGCTGGTCACCCTTAAGAGCTCCTTTTACAATGGTGTCCTCCATGTAGTCATAGAAATCTTTAATCTGTCTATTGCAGCTTTGCAGAGAATCTTAGTTTTACATGAGTGCACCTTTCTCAAGAGTTGAGCAGACAGCCTTCTATTCGTGCAGCCGAAGTGAAAGATAAGAACAGAGAATGGGGAAAAAATAAATCTGCTGTCAGGCTATTATCATTCACTTTACATGGTACGAAACAAATATAGCTGTCACTTTCAAGAAGTCACTATAGATAAATTGAAAATGTATATCATCCTCACTAAAGCATGGAAAAACCTACCTATTACTCAGTGAAGCACACAGTTCATGCAATATATATTACTAACGGACAAATTAATTAGCTTGCTGGATGGCTAAAGGGGCTGGCGGAGCTTATCAAGTCCTTAAATCAAAAAAAGGGAACAAATGTAAAACGACACAAGAAGGGAAGTGAGCTAATCAGAATAAGAACAGCAAAGGCAATTCTTTCAATCTTGTGCATGGCACAGTACACACTACTAAATCTGTTTTATTGCCTAAATGATAAAAAGAGAAAAAATATATATTCACATGAATAGCACAGCTGCAGAATATATGTCCTAGTGACAATCTCTGTAATTTGGTTATCTTCTCTTTGTAAAATTATTAGTATTATTAATGTTATTCTTTCTCAGTATATCATGGTATGCAAAATGTTATACCTCTCAAATTCATGCAGTCGCCTTTAGTAGTACTATTCTATGTATGGATTTATGCTTGCAGCCTTACTTTAAATTGAACCTGATAGGATATTCATGGCGCCCAAACCATGGGCAGCATGAATCAGATACTGGCTACGTTTTTGCAGCCGTGCACATTTCATTGTGAAACACTGCAGTATTTCACAGAAAACATGCTTTGAGAATGCTGACACACACAATGCATCTACGAATGGATGTGAATCCCGGATGATCCTGTATTCCCTAACCATAAAGTCGTTTACATAGGCCACTTTCTTGCAGTCTTCGAATAAATATAGCCACTGCTAATATAGTGCAGGTAATGGGTTGCTCAGGTATATCGTTATAAATGTTGAAAAAAGACCTAAGTCCATCAAGATCAAACTTTCTACACCAGTTATACATTCTAGTTTACCAGTGTTTGTATAATGGTGGCACAGATATTGTGACACTCCAGATACCTGGAGATGTTAGAAAAAATTCACAGAAAAATCCATCTCCTAAAATCATATTATTTATTAGATATGCATAAAAAGACCACTTCTTAATGGTCCAAAAACTCAAAAGGGTGTTAAAAAGACCAGCATAAAGTTCTGAAGTATCATAGTTATATAATTATAAAAAGTTTCTTATACAGGGAGATCAGAAGGTCAGCAGCATAAGGGAAGCCTTGTGACCCCATAAGGACTCACTAAACTCATATACAGTCAGTTATCATATCACCAGTAGTGTTGAGCATTCCGATACCGCAAGTATCGGGTATCGGCCGATACTTGCGGGTATCGGAATTCCGATACCGAGATCCGATACTTTCGTGGTATCGGGTATCGGTATCGAAACAACATTAATGTGTAAAAGAAAGAATTAAAATAAAAAATATTGCTATACTCACCTCTCCGACGCAGCCTGGACCTTACCGAGGGAACCGGCAGCGTTCTTTGCTTAAAATGCGCGCGTTTACTGCCTTCCGTGACGTCACGGCTTGTGATTGGTCGCGTGCCGCCCCTGTGGCCGCGACGCGACCAATCACAGCAAGCCGTGACGTAATTTTCAGGTCCTGAATGCCTAATTCTAGGCATTCAGGATTTGAAAATTACGTTACGACTTGTGATTGGTCGCGTCGCGGTCACATGGGCGACGCGACCAATCACAAGCCGTGACGTCACGGGAGGCAGGAAACGCGTGCATTTTAAAATTACGTCACGGCTTGTGATTGGTTGCGTGCCGCCCATGTGACCGCGACGCGACCAATCACAGCAAGCCGTGACGTAATTTTCAGGTCCTGAATGCAGAATTAGGCTGAAATTACGTCACGGCTTGCTGTGATTGGTCGCGTCGCGGCCACATGGGCGGCACGCGACCAATCACAAGCCGTGATGTCACGGAAGGCAGTAAACGTGCGCATTTTAAGCAAAGAACGCTGCCAGTTCCCTCGGTAAGGTCCAGGCTGCGTCGGAGAGGTGAGTATAGCAATATTTTTTATTTTAATTCTTTCTTTTACACATTAATATGGATCCCAGGGCCTGAAGGAGAGTTTCCTCTCCTTCAGACCCTGGGAACCATCAGGGATACCGTCCGATACTTGAGTCCCATTGACTTGTATTGGTATCGGGTATTGGTATCGGATTAGATCCGATACTTTGCCGGTATCGGCCGATACTTTCCGATACCGATACTTTCAAGTATCGGACGGTATCGCTCAACACTAATCACCAGTCAGAATGTATCAGCAACAGAAATGTCACATGGATCTTTAAATGATCAATCTGCATCAATGTTAGTTATATACAAGTAAAACCATGACATGCCAATTCAGAGGAGATGTCAGTTATACAAAGGTAAAGCATTCACCTGTCTCACTATAAATACAGATACGTATTAGTCAGTCTTCTGTATCACTGCAACACAGTGAGCTTTATCATTTTGTCAGAACTATACTTGTCGTCAAACACCTTATTGCACCCTGATCGTAGTACTTGCCTTACTGTGGAGGTTGGCACCTTAACCCCTTTACCCCCAAGGGTGGTTTGCACGTTAATGACCAGGCCAATTTTTACAATTCTGACCACTGTCCCTTTATGAGGCTATAACTCTGGAACGCTTCAACGGATCCCGGTGATTCTGACACTGTTGTCTCATGACATATTGTGCTTCATGATAGTTGTAAAATTTCTTTGATATTACCTGTGTTTATTTGTGAAAAAAATGGAAATTTGGCGAAAATTTTGAAAATTTCGCAATTTTCCAACTTTGAATTTTTATGCCCTTAAATCACAGAGATATGTCACGCAAAATATTTAATAAGTAACATTTTCCACATGTCTACTTTACATCAGCACAATTTTGTAACCACAATTTTTTTTGTTAGGGAGTTATAAGGGTTAAAAGTTGACCAAAAATTTCTCATTTTTACAACACCATTTTTTTTTAGGGACCACATCTCATTTGAAGTCATTTTCAGGGGTCTATATGATAGAAAATACCCAAGTGTGACACCATTATAAAAAACTGCACCCCTCAAGGTGCTCAAAACCACATTCAAGAAGTCTATTAACCCTTCAGGTGTTTCACAGGAATTTTTGGAATGTTTAAATAAAAATGAACATTTAACTTTTTTTCACACAAAATTTATTTCAGCTCCAATTTGTTTTATTTTACCAAGAGTAACAGGGGAAAATGGACCCCAAAAGTTGTTGTACAATTTGTCCTGAGTACGATGATACCCCATATGTGGGGGTAAACCACTGTTTGGGCGCATGGCAGAGCTCGGAAGGAAAGGAGCTCCATTTTACTTTTCAATGCAAAATTAACTGGAATTGAGATGGGACGCCATGTTGCGTTTGGAGAGCCACTAATGTGCCGAAACATTGAAACCCCCCACAAGTGACACCATTTTGGAAATTAGACCCCCTAAGGAACTTATCTAGATGTGTGGTGAGCACTTTGACCCACCAAGTGCTTCACAGAAGTTTATAATGCAGAGCCGTAAAAATAAAAAATCATATTTTTTCACAAAAATTAATTTTGCCCCCAATTTTTTATTTTCCCAAGGGTAAGAGAAGAAATTGAACCCCAAAAATTGTTGTGCAATTTGTCCTGAGTAGGCTGATACCCCATATGTGGAGGTAAAGCACTGTTTGGGCTCATGGCAGAGCTCGGAAGGGAAGGAGCGCCATTTTACTTTTCAATGCAAAATTGACTGGAATTGAGATGGGACGCTGTTGTGAACTCTGTGTTCAGGCTCCCTCTTGTGGTCACTGGTGGTATGGTGTGACTTTTGCTTTGGGCTCCCCCTGGTGGCTTTGCCTGTTATCCTGCTGGTCTCTGGCTATCAGCTGGTTCGTTATCCTCTGGGAGGTTCCTATATAGCTCTGTTTTACTTCCACTTGTTGCCGGCTGTCGATGTAATCAGTGCTACTCAGATTCCTTCTGACTACCTTGCTCCCAGTCCATCCAGGATAAGCTAAGTTTTGTTTGCTCATTTTTTGATCAGCAGTGTTTATCATGTTTTCTGTTCCAGCTTGCTAAAATGTAATTCACTCGCTTGCTGGTTGCTCTAGTGGGCTGAGTTTCTCCCCACACACCGTTAGTTGGTGTGTGGGTTCTTGAAATCTCAGGATGGATATTTTGTAAGGGTTTTTTATTGGGGTACCTAGTTCCTCAGGCTGGCTCGAGACGTCTAGGAATTTTTTAGGCACGTTCACCGGCTACCTCTAGTTGTTTTGGATAGGTTCAGATTTGCGATCAGTCCAGTTACCATCTCCCTAGAGCTCGTCCTTAGTTTAATCACTTGCTGATCTATTTGTGATCCTCAGCCACTAGGGATCATAACAGGACGCCATGTTGCGTTTGGAGAGCCCCTGATGTGTGTAAACATTGAAACCCCCCACAAGTGACACCATTTTGGAAAGTAGACCCCTTAAGGAACTTATCTAGATGTGTGGTGAGCACTTTTACCCACAAGTGCTTCACAGAAGTTTATAATGCAGAGCTGTAAAAATAAAAAATCATATTTTTTTACAAAAATGATATTTTCACCCCCAATTTTTTATTTTCCCAAGGGTAAGAGAAGAAATTAGACCATAAAAGTTGTTGTGCAATTTGTCCTGAGTACAACGATACCCCATATGTGGGGGTAAATCACTGTTTGGGTGCATAGCAGAGCTCGGAAGGGAAGGAGCGCCATTTTACTTTTCAATGCAAAATTGACTGGAATTGAGATGGGATGCCATGTTGCATTTGGAGAGCCCCTGATGTGCCTAAACATTGAAACCCCCCACAAGTGACACCATTTTGGAAAGTAGACACTTTAAGGAACTTATCTAGATGTGTGGTGAGCACTTTGACTCAACAATTGCTTCACAGAAGTTTATAAAGCAGAGACGTAAAAATAAAAAATCATATTTTTTCACAAAAATGATCTTTTCGACCCCCAATTTTTTATTTTCCCAAGGGTAAGAGAAGGAATTGGACCACAAAAAATGTTGTGCAATTTGTCCTGAGTATGCTGATACCCTATATGTGGGTATAAAGCACTGTTTGGGCACATGGCAGAGCTCGGAAGGTAAGGAGTGCCATTTTACTTTTCAATGCAAAATTGACTGGAATTGAGATGGGACGCCATGTTGCGTTTGGAGAACCCCTGATGTGCCTAAACATTGAAACCCCCCCAATTGACACCATTTTGGAAAGTAGACCCCTTAAGGAACTTATCTAGATGTGTGTTGAGCACTTTGACCCAACAAGTGCTTCACAGAAGTTTATAATGCAAAGCCATAAAAATAAAAAAATCATATTTTTTCACAAAAATGATCTTTTCACCCCCAATTTATTATTTTCCCAAAGGGTAAGAGAAGAAGCTGGACCCTAAAAGTTGTTGTGCAATTTGTCCTGAGTACGCTGATACACACATGGCAGAGCTCGGAAGGGAAGGAGCGCCGTTTGACTTTTCAATGCAAAATTGACTGGAATTGAGATGGGACACCATGTAGCGTTTGGAGAGCCCCTGATGTGCCTAAACATTAAAACCGCCCACAAGTGACACCATTTTGGAAATCAGACCCCCTAAGGAACTTATCTTGATGTGTTTTGAGAGCTTTGAACCCCCAAGCGTTTCACTACAGTTTATAATGCAGAGCCGTGAAAATAATTTTTTTTTTTCACAAAAATGATTTTTTAGCTCCCAGTTTTGTATTTTCCCAAGGATAACAGGAGAAATTGGACCCCAATCGTTGTTGTCCAATTTGTCCTGAGTAAGCTGACACCCCGTATGTGGGGGGGAACCACTGTTTGGGCACATGGCAGAGCTCGGAAGGGAAGGAGCGCCATTTGGAATGCAGACTTAGATGGACTGGCTGCAGACGTCACGTTGCATTTGCAGAGCCCCTGATGTACCTAAACAGTAGAAACCCCCCACAAGTGACCCCATATTGGAAACTAGACCTCCCAAGGAACTTATCTAGATGTGTTGTGAGAACTTTGAACCCCAAGTGTTTCACTACAGTTTACAACGCAGAGCCGTGAAAATAAAAAATTCTTTTTTTCCCACAAAAATGATTTTTAGCCCCCCAAATTTTTATTTTCCCAAGGAAAACATGAGAACTTGGACACCAAAAGTTTGTTTGTTGTCCAATTTGTCCCAATTACGCTGATACCCCATATGTTGGGGTAAACCCCTGTTTGGGCGCATGGGAGAGCTCGGAAGGGAAGGAGCACTGTTTTACTTTTTCAACGCAGAATTGGCTGGAATTGAGATCGGACTCCATGTCGTGTTTGGAGAGCCCCTGATGTGCCTGAACAGTGGAAACTCCCCAATTCTACCTGAAACCCTAATCCAAACACACCCCTAACTCTAATCCCAACGGTAACCCTAACCACACCCCTGACCCTGACACACCCCTAACTCTAATCCCAACCCTAATCCCAACCGTAAATGTAATCCAAACCCTAACCCTAACTTTAGCCCCAACCCGAACCCTAACTTTAGCCGCAACCCTAACCCTAACTTAAGCCCCAACCCTAACCCTAACTTTAGCTCCAACCCTAGCCCTAACCCTAACCCTAACCCTAGCCCTAACCCTAGCCCTAACCCTAGCCCTAACCCTAGCCCTAGCCCTAACCCTAGCCCTAACCCTAGCCCTAGCCCTAACCCTAGCCCTAACCCTAATGGGAAAATGGAAATAAATACTTTTTTTTTTACATTTATTATTTTTCCCTAAGTAAGGGGGTGATGAAGGGGGGTTTGATTTACTTTTATAGTGTTTTTTATAGCGGATTTTTATGATTGGCAGCTGTCACACACTAAAAGACGCTTTTTATAGCAAAAAAGTTTTTGCGTCTCCACATTTTGAGACCTACAATGTTTCCATATTTTGGTCCACAGAGTCATGTGAGGTCTTGTTTTTTGTGGGACGAGTTGACATTTTTATTGGTAACATTTTCGGACACATGACAGTTTTTGATCGCTTTTTATTCTGATTTTTGTGAGGCAGAATGACCAAAAACCAGCTATTCATGAATTTCTTTTGGGGGAGGCGTTTATGCCTTTCCACATTTGGTAAAATTGATAAAGCAGTTTTATTCTTCGGGTCAGTACGATTACAGTGATATCTCATTTATTTCATTTTTTTATGTTTTGGCGCTTTTATACGATAACAGCTATTTTATAGAAAAAATAATTATTTTGGCATCGCTTTATTCTGAGGACTATAACTTTTTTATTTTTTTGCTTATGATGCTGTGTCGTGGCTTATTTATTGCGGGACAAGATGACGTTTTCAGCGGTACCATGGTTATTTATATCCGTCTTTTTGATCGCGTGTTATTCCACTTTTTGTTCGGCAGTATGATAATAAAGTGTTGTTTTTTTCCTCGTTTTTTTTTTTCTTACGGTGTTCATTGAAGGGGTTAACTAATGGGACAGTTTTATAGGTTGGGTCGTTACGGACGCTGCGATACTAAATATGTGTACTTTTATTGTTTTTTTTTATTTAGATAAAGAAATGTATTTATGGGAATAATATATATATATTTTTTTTTTTCTTTATTTAGGAATTTTTTATTTTTTTACACATGTGGAATTTTTTTTAAACTTTTTTACTTTGTCCCAGGGGGGGGCATAACAGATCGCTGATCTGACAGTTTGCACAGCACTCTGTCAGTTCAGCGATCTGACTTACAGCGCTGCAGGCTTACCAGCGCCTGCTCTGGGCCTGGAAGTAGTCCTTGCAGGACCCGGATGCAGCCCCGCGGCCATTTTGGATCCGGGGCCTGCAGAGATAGGAGGTAAGAGACGCTCGGAGCAATGCGATCACATCACGTTGCTCCGAGGTTCTCAGGGAAGCACGCAGGGAGCCCCCTCCCTGCGCGATGCTTCCCTATACCGCCGGAACACTGCGATCATGTTGGATCGCAGTGTGCTGGGGTTAATGTGCCGGGGGCAGTCCGTAACCGCTCCTGGCACATAGTGCCGAATGTCAGCTGCGATAGTCAGCTGAGACCCGGCCGCGATCGGCCGCGCTCCCCCCGTGAGCGTGGCCTATCACGCTGGACATACTATTCCGTCGGTGGTCATACGGGCCCACCCCACCTCGACGGGATAGTACATCCGATGTCAGAAAGGGGTTAAATAAATGGAAAATGACGCATTCCCTCACCGTCAACTGGCCCTATTGGACTTTACAGTGGTCCTTCATAAATAACATTCACAACACCACTTTTAAACTGCTGACTTTACGGTTACCACAGATCCAATGTATGAGAAGTCTGTATATCGGAAACCAGTTCCAATACTGGGTCAGGGTATCCCTTATCACAGTATTCACATATTCAAAATAGTACACTCCTCAGTTCAGATACAAAGATGATTAATAGACAAATGTAAAATCAAAGTACCCCAAATCACAATATTTAGATTAGCATACTCATCTCAATGTGTTTCCTCTCCATTGGTATACGATTCTTATATATATATATATATATATGTTAGGTGTCGAGTTCCCATCGCTGCACAGGGGGAATCTCGAACCATGTCTACTGTGGTCTCCCATTCTCCTCCAGCCGCAGTCAAACCTGCTCAGCAGAGACATAGATCCCAGCATCTGGCTCAAGCTGATAATGTGCACTTGGTAACAGCTGCATTTCCAGGCTCTGCCTTTGTAGCCAGCACTGATCAGCAGCGAGCAGGCGTTTCTTGGACTAAGTCCAGCTTTTCCAATACTGAGCATGCCCACGGGACGACCTCCCATTGGAGGTCGGGGTCACATGCTCAGGTCCTTTTGTGGCTCCTATTGGACCATCTGGAAGGTCCTGGAGCGCTACTTCTATAAAAGGTTCGCATGGCCATGCGCTAGTATAAATTTGATAACGTGTGTGTAGATAGATGTATGTTGATGGATGAAAGCTCCTTAATCATTCCCATTCCTTGTGTTGATGACTGCTTGCGAATGGTGGAAGCTACCTTGCACCCGACAGTGCAACTTGCACCCGACAGTGCAACTTGCACACTTTGCACATGTTTCAGCGTCTAATCGCAGTGCCCACTTGTACGGCACTGTGCGCAATCAGTGCTCTTTCCTGACAGCCAGTCAGTGTAGGGTGGGAACTCCCGCTTGGACTCAGCATCTGACTCAGGATGTCCTCAGGCGTGGGCTCAAAAGCCACCGAGGGTCAGAGCGAGTTCAATCACCAGTTTAGTGGGGGGTGATTCATAGGGATCCCACTAGTGTCTTTAAGCTGCTCCCTGTGACTGCTAACAGGGAGCAGCGTATTTATGGCAACTCTGTGAAGAGTCTCTGCACGGGGGCCCCCAGACTGCGAACGCACCTCATATGTTTTATATTATTATTTGGTGCGTTCTACCAGTCCTCACATATATATATATATATCTATATATAGATATATATATATACACTGTATATATATATATATATATATATAAGGTTTGATGGTTATTCTATTCCTGTTAATTTTTACTCCATTTTCTGTTGTTCGAACATTAATAATGGGCCCCTTTTAAGACATTTCTAATAAATACTATGATTCTATAGGGTGGATATTTGGGGAATTTTTGGTTTATTACCTGTGTCAAACATTTCTAACTGGAGGTGTATGTTTTCTGGGAATTTTTTGATTATTATGGATACATGTGTCTAACATTGTTAACCCCTTACCGACATCGGACGTACTATACCGTCCGATGTCGGCTCCCCTGCTTTGATGCAGGGCTCCGCGGTGAGCCCGCATCAAAGCCGGGACATGTCAGCTGCTTTGAACAGTTGACATGTGCCCGCAATAGCGGCGGGTGAAATCGCGATTCACCCGCCGCTATTAACTAGTTAAATGCCGCTGTCAAACGCAGACAGCGGCATTTAACTACCGCATCCGGCCGGGCGGCCGGAAATGACGTCATCGCCGACCCCCGTCACATGATCGGGGGTCGGCGATGCATCAGGAAGGTAACCATAGAGGTCCTTGAGACCTCTATGGTAACTGATCCTCGGCAGCTGTGAGCGCCACCCTGTGGTCGGCGCTCACAGCACACCTGCAATTCTGCTGTGTAGCAGCGATCTGATGATCGCTGCTACATAGCAGAGGTGATCGCGTTGTGCCTGCTTCTAGCCTCCCATGGAGGCTATTGAAGCATGGCAAAAGTAAAAAAAAAAGTTTTAAAAAATGTGAAAAAAATAAAAAAAACATAAAAGTTTAAATCACCCCCCTTTCGCCCCAATCAAAATAAATCAATAAAAAAAAAATCAAATCTACACATATTTGGTATTGCCGCGTTCAGAATCGCCCGATCTATCAAAAAAAAGCATTAACCTGATCGCTAAACGGCGTAATGAGAAAAAAAATCGAAACGCCAGAATTATGTTTTTTTGGTCGCCGCGACATTGCATTAAAATGCAATAACGGGCGATCAAAAGAACATATCTGCACCAAAATGCTATCATTAAAAATGCCGGCTTGGCACGCTAAAAATAAGCCCTCAACCGACCCCAGATCATGAAAAATGGAGACGCTACGAGTATCGGAAAATGGCGCAATTTTTTTTTTTTATTTAGCAAAGTTTGGAATTTTTTTTCACCACTTAGGTAAAAAATAACTTATTCATGTTAGGTGTCTATGAACTTGTAATGACCTGGAGAATCATAATGGCAGGTCAGTTTTAGCATTTGGTGAACCTAGCAAAAAAGACAAGCAAAAAACAAGTGTGGGATTGCAGTTTTTTTGCAATTTCACCGCACTTGGAATTTTTGTCCCGTTTTCTAGTACACGACATGGTAAAACCAATGATGTCTTTCAAAAGTACAACTCTTCCCACAAAAAATAAGCCCTCACATGGCCAAATTGACGGAAAAATAAAAAAGTTATGGCTCTGGGAAGGAGGGGAGCGAAAAACGAAAACGAAAAAACGGAAAAAGCTCCGGGGGTGAAGGGGTTAATTAGAGATGTTTGCTGTCTAAAGAGAGACACCAGAAATTAGAAAGCTGCCTCTGATGTGACAATTAGGTTTGACTACAGTAAATAAATCAGGAAATCTGGATATTAAGAATGCAAAAAGAATATTTCATGGTTAATGGTCTTTTTCTAAACCACAACTTGGAAATTAAAGGGATTGTCCACTTACTTTTTTGTGTGAATTTTTCACTGATAAACCAGTCCACCAGCCTCCTCCAATTGTAAAACCCCTCACATGGGAACGCTGCTTTTCTATTTGATGTTTGACTGCCAATGCTCTAAATTCTATCTTACACATTTTCATAATTATACCATAATAGAATATGGGCAGGAAGAGGCTGAAGTTGAGGTGTTTGCTGATTATAGAGAGGTGCCTGGATTCAAAGTGTGCCTCTGGTACAGTGGAATAATTAGAGTCATGTGGGCCCCATGGCAAATTTAGAAAATGCCTCTCCCTCTCCTTCCAGTGGTGTGTTTTAGAAGCATGGGCCACAGTGGTGATGCAAGGGTCTATAAAGTTTATCTTCATTCCCTTCAAACAATCATACAACAATCGATATATATAATTGTCTAAGGGTTTTTCTGTCTGTCTGTCTGTCTGTCTGTCCTGGAAATCCCGCGTCTCTGATTGGTCGAGGCCGCCAGGCCTCGACCAATCAGCGACTGGCACAGCATGGTGATGATGATGTCATAAAGGTTGCCTCGACCAATCAGTGACGGGCACAGCTGCCGCGAATTCGCCTCGACCAATCAGCAATGGGCACAATATCGACGTAGATGTCATAATGGTTGCCATGGCGACGATGATGTCATAAAGGTTGCCTCGACCAATCAGCGACGGGCACAGTCTGCCACGAATTCTGGAATCATCATTGTCCATATACTACGGGGACATGCATATTCTAGAATACCCAATGTGTTAGAATCGGGCCACAATCTAGTAGTATATAAATTTCATAGAAAACAAATACATAAGTTCATTTTCAATGTATGATATAATACCGCTAAATAATACAGTTATAATATTCAATAACAAAAAAAAATAATATCATCCTGTAGCTGAATATACCAGGACCAAAATTATCATTAATTATACATTGCCCGACTGCAGTCCTTAAAAGTGTATATGTAAGTCAGGCAAAACCAGAGATGTCATCCCTTAACGAATTATTAATTTTCCTTTTCTTCTTCATCCGGCTCTGACCACCATGACAAATTCTTCCTGCCACATCTCTTTCAAATTCAACTCACAAGCATTTACCGTATTTTTTGGACTATAAGACGTACCTGATTATAAGACGCATCCCCAAGCTTGGTGAAGAAAAAGAGAAAAAAATATTTTTTTTTATGTTAAATGGGGGTCTGTCTTATAATGCCAGTGTACGTCTTACAAATCATATGTCCCTCATCCTGGTATCTATATCACCCCCTTCATTGTGCTGGCACATGCCCCCCTGTGCTGCTGTCAGGCACATGCCCCCCTGGTCACTATATGCCCCCTGTACTGCAGGCAGACACATGCCCCCTGGGTCACTATATGCCCCCCTCTGCTGCTGGCAGGTACATGCCCCCTGGGTCACTATATGCCCCCCTGTGCTGGCAGGCACATGCCCCACGGTCACAATATGCCCCCTTGTGCTGGCAGGGACATGCCCCCTGTGCTGCTGGCAGGCACATGCCCCCCAGTCACAATATGCCCCCCTGTGCTGCTGACAGGTACAGCCCCCCGGTCACTATATGCCCCCCAGTGCTGCTGGAAGATACAGGCCCCCCTGGTCACTATATGCCCCCTGTGCTGCTGGCAGACACATGCTCCCCCTGTGCTGCTGGCAGACACATGCCCCCCCTGTGCTACTGGCAGAAACATGCCCCCTGTGTTGCTGGCAGACACATGCCCCCCTGTGCTGCTGGCAGACACATGCCCCCCCTGTGCTGCTGGCAGACACATGCCCCCCCTGTGATGCTGGCAGACACATGCCCCCCCGTGCTGCTGGCAGACACATGCCCCCTGTGCTGCTGGCAGACACATGCCCGTCTGTGCTGCTGGCAGACACATGCCCCCCTGTGCTGCTGGCAGACACATGCCCCCTGGGTCACTATATGCCCCCCTGTGCTGGCAGGCACATGCCCCACGGTCACAATATGCCCCCTTGTGCTGGCAGGGACATGCCCCCTGTGCTGCTGGCAGGCACATGCCCCCCAGTCACAATATGCCCCCCTGTGCTGCTGGAAGATACAGGCCGCCCTGGTCACTATATGCCCCCTGTGCTGCTGGCAGACACATGCTCCCCCTGTGCTGCTGGCAGACACATGCCCCCCTGTGCTACTGGCAGAAACATGCCCCCTGTGTTGCTGGCAGACACATGCCCCCCTGTGCTGCTGGCAGACACATGCCCCCCCTGTGCTGCTGGCAGACACATGCCCCCCCTGTGATGCTGGCAGACACATGCCCCCCCGTGCTGCTGGCAGACACATGCCCCCTGTGCTGCTGGCAGACACATGCCCGTCTGTGCTGCTGGCAGACACATGCCCCCCTGTGCTGCTGGCAGACACATGCCCCCCTGTGCTGCTGGCAGACACATGCCCCCCATGTAGCTGGCAGGCACATGCCCCCTCCCTGTGCTGCTGGCAGGCACATGCTCCCCCCGGTGCACTCACCTTTCCCTGATGGCTCCGTGCTCACAGCTCCTCAGTTGCGCTTCCTGTTTCCCAGGCATCGGATCACGTGACCTGGGCACACAGTGATGTCATCACTGTGCTGTGCCGATCACATGATCAGATGTCAGCACAGACACAGGAAGCAACAGAGGAGCTGTGAGCACAGAGCCATCAGGGAAAGGTGAGTTAAGTGTTTGCTATTTTATTATGTGCCTGCCAGCAGCACAGGGGGGGAGCATGTGCCTGCCAGCAGCACAGGGAAGGGCATGTGCCTGCCAGCAGCACAGGGGGGCATATGCCTGCCAGCAGCACAGGGGGGAGCATGTGCCTGCCAGCAGTACAGGGGGGGAAGCATGTGCCTGCCAGCAGCACAGGGGGGAGCATGTGCCTGCCAGCAGCACAGGGGGGAGCATGTGCCTGCCAGCAGCACGGGGAGCATATAAGAGTGACTGGGGGCCATATCCATGATGGGAGTGGGGGGGGAGATGCAGGCACATGTAATATTCGCTGCTCCCTTGTGAATCAACTCGGCACAGGTTCAGCACCGAGGTGATGGATAGCAGGTGCAGTGAATATTACATGAGGCTAATGAGAGGGAGCACAGAACCTCCTGCTGTCTCAGCAGCCCAGAGGCAGCCCACCCCAGCCCCCTGACACCACTCCAGAGCCGCCCCCCTCCTCTACAGCACAGCACACAGATTCGGATTATAAGACGCACCCCCCACTTTACCCCAAAATTTGGGGGAACAAAAGTGCGTCTTATAGTCCGAAAAATACGGTATATCTAATTAATTTCTGACCATCTTCCACACGTTTCCTCCTTTTGAACAAATTCCAGAGTGCTGCTCTGATGCTCTACATAATAACAGCACACATTTTGTTCTCCACAAATTAACAGTATGCCCAAAAATAAAATATATCACAGCACTAATGTCTCCCTTTTGTGGGTACAGTAATAATTAGTCCCTCTGTTTCTCCCATACAGTATTAATGCTTCACTTGGTCCCTCATACTGAAGAAATCCTTCTCTTGATGTTCCCATACAATAGTAACGGTTTCCAAAAAGTTATATTTCTCCATCTGTGGCCCCCAAACAGTGGTAATGCCTGTTGTGGATTCTGTTTTTGGGCTCCCTCTGGTGGTTACAACTGGTACTGGGTGACTTTGGTGGGTTGCGGTCTCTGGTTTCCACCTGTCCATCAGTGGCTGGGTGTTTCCTATTTAACCTGGCTTTCCTGTCATTCCCTTGCCGGCTACCAATGTATCAGTGTGTGTCTCTGTTACCTGCTCCTAGGTCTTCAAGACAAGCTAAGTCTGTATTTCCCTGTTTCATGATTGCTTTCATGTTTTTTTGTCCAGCTTGCAGATATGTAATTCTCTGCTGCTGGTTGGTCTCGTGGGCTGAAATTACCACTCATGTACCATGAGTTGGCACATGAGTTCAAGTAATTTCAGGATGGTATTTTGAAGGGTTTTTCAGCTGACCGCGCAGTTCACCTTTTGTATCCTCTGCTATCTAGCTTAAGCGGGCCTCATTTTGCTGAATCTGTTTTCATAACTACATTTGTGCCTTCCTCTCATTTCACCATCATTATATGTGGGAGGCTGCTATCTCTGTGGGAATATTTCTCTGGAGGCAAGTGAGGTCTGTTATTCTTCTGATAGGGGAAGCTAGATCTCTGGCTGGCGCGAGACATCTAGGGGCCCCCCAGGAACGTCCCCTGGCTACTGTTAGTTGAGTGTTGAGGTTCAGGATCGCGGTCAGCTCAGGTTCCATCACCCTAGAGCTCGTCCTGTTTTTGCCCGTGTTATGTTGACAAATTCCCTGCCATTGGGAATCATGACAGTATAGCCGGCCTACAAAGTGTTAATTGTTTGGGCTGAAGCAGGAGAAAAAGAAGTGTTGAAGGGAATTTTTTTTTTTTTCCCCTCAGAGTTTTGCTGCCTAGCCCTTAATTGTTGTCTAGCTGCTTCTTACCTCCTCTTAACCCTTGAATGGCTCTGACCTTAGCTGTTTAACATGGATGTCCAGAGTTTGGCTTCCAGCCTGAATAATCTTGCTGTAAAAGTTCAAAATATACAGGATTTTGTTGTTCACACTCCTATGTCTGAACCTAGAATTCCTATTCCAGAGTTTTTTTCTGGAGATAGATCTACCTTCCTGAATTTCAGGAACAATTGCAAATTGTTTCTTTCTTTGAAATCTCGCTCCTCTGGAGACCCTGCTCAGCAGGTCAAGATTGTAATATCTTTCCTGCGGGGCGACCCTCAGAATTGGGCATTTGCATTGGCACCAGGGGATCCTGCATTGCTCAGTGTGGATGCGTTTTTTCTGGCACTGGGATTGCTCTATGAGGAACCTAAGCTGGAGATTCAGGCTGAAAAGGCTTTATTGGCCCTCTCTCAGGGGCATGATGAAGCGGAAGTATATTGTCAAAAATTTCGGAAATGGTCGGTGCTTACTCAGTGGAATGAGTGCGCCCTGGCTGCAAACTTCAGAGATGGTCTTTCTGAGGCCATTAAGGATATTATGGTGGGGTTCCCTGCGCCTACAGGTCTGAATGAGTCTATGACTATGGCCATTCAGATTGATCGGCGTTTACGGGAGCGCAAACCTGTGCACCAGTTGGCGGTGTCTTCTGAACAGGCACCTGAGACTATGCAATGTGATAGAATTCAGTCCAGAAGTGAACGGCAAAATTATAAGCGGAAAAATGGATTGTGTTTTTATTGTGGTGATTCAGCTCATGTTATATCAGCATGCTCTAAACGCACAAAAAAGGTTGATAAATCTTTTGCCGTTAGTACTCTGCAGTCTAAGTTCATTTTGTCTGTAACTCTGATTTGTTCACTGTCATCCATTTCCGTCGATGCCTATGTGGATTCGGGCGCTGCCCTGAGTCTTATGGATTGGTCTTTTGCCAAAAGCTGCGGTTTTAGTCTGGAGCCTCTGGAAGTTCCTATTCCTTTGAAGGGAATTGACTCTACACCATTGGCTATGAGTAAACCGCAGTACTGGACACAAGTGACCATGCGCATGACTCCCGTTCATCAGGAGGTGATTCGCTTCCTTGTACTGTATAATTTACATGATGTACTAGTGCTTGGTCTGCCATGGTTACAAACTCATAATCCAGTCCTGGATTGGAAAACAATGTCTGTGTTAAGCTGGGGATGTCAGGGGGTTCATGATGATGCACCTCTGATTTCAATTGTTTCATCTACTCCTTCTGAGGTCCCTGCGTTTTTGTCTGACTATCGGGATGTTTTTGAGGAGCCTAAGCTCAATTCGCTCCCTCCTCATAGGGATTGTAACTGTGCTATAGAATTAATTCCTGGCAGTAAGTTCCCCAAGGGTCGTTTATTTAATCTGTCTGTGCCAGAGCATACTGCTATGTGGAATTATATTAACCCCTTCCTGACATCAGACGTACTATCCCGTCGAGGTGGGGTGGGCCCGTATGACCGCCGACGGGATAGTACGTCATCACCGATCAGCGGCGCTCACGGGGGGAGCGCGGCCGATCGCGGCCGGGTGTCAGCTGCATATCGCAGCTGACATCCGGCACTATGTGCCAGGAGCGGTCATGGACCGCCCCCGGCACATTAACCCCCGGCACACCGCGATCAAACATGATCGCAGTGTACCGGCAGTATAGGGAAGCATCGCGCAGGGAGGGGGCTCCCTGCGGGCTTCCCTGAGACCCCCGGAGCAACGCGATGTGATCGCGTTGCTGCGAGGGTCTCCTACCTCCTTCCTGGCTGCAGGTCCCGGATCCAAGATGGCCGCGGCATCCGGGTCCTGCAGGGAAGGAGGTGGCTTACCGAGTGTCTGCTCAGAGCAGACACTTGGTAAGCCTGCAGCCCTGCACAGCAGATCGTTGATCTGGCAGAGTGCTGTGCACACTGCCAGATCAATGATCTGTGATGTCTCCCCCTGGGACAAAGTAAAAAAGTAAAAAAAAAATTTTTCCACATGTGTAAAAAAAAATAAAAATAAAAATTCCTAAATAAATAATAATAAAAAAATATATATTATTCCCATAAATACATTTCTTTATCTAAATAAAAAAAACAAAACAATAAAAGTACACATATTTAGTATCGCCGCGTCCGTTACGATCCAACCTATAAAACTGCCTCACTAGTTAACCCCTTCAGTAAACACCGTAAGAAAAAAAAAAAAAAACGAGGCAAAAAACAACGCTTTATTACCATACCGCCGAACAAAAAGTGGAATAACACACGATCAAAAAGACTGATATAAATATCCATGGTACCGCTGAAAACGTCATCTTGTCTCGCAAAAAACAAGCCACGATACAGCATCATCAGCAAAAAAATAAAAAAGTTATAGTCCTGAGAATAAAGCGATACCAAAATAATTATTTTTTCTATATTTTAGTTTTTATCGTATAAAAGCGCCAAAACATAAAAAAATGATATAAATGAGATATCGCTGTAATCGTACTGACCCGACAAATAAAACTGCTTTATCAATTTTACCAAACGCGGAACGGTATAAACGCCTCTCCCAAAAGAAATTCATGAATAGCAGGTTTTTGGTCATTCTGCCTCACAAAAATCGGAATAAAAAGCGATCAAAAACGGTCACGTGTCCGAAAATGTTACCAATAAAAACGTCAACTCGTCCCGCAAAAAAACAAGACCTCACATGACTCTGTGGAGCAAAATGTGGAAAAATTATAGGTCTCAAAATTTGGAGACGCAAAAACTTTTTTGCTATAAAAAGCGTCGCTGGTTTCACACTTGCGTTTTTGTCTGCAGCGTTTTTTGCACAAAAAAAGCATGCGTTTTTTCCCTATATTTAACATTGAAAACGCATGCAGTTTTTTTGTACGCGTTTGGTCGCGTTTTCAAACGCATGCGTTTTTTTTCTGCATGCGTTCATTTTCAGAAATACAACCTGCAGTATTTTCTTGCGTTTTTAAGCACATGCGTTTGTTTGCGTTAAAAACGCATGCATTTTTATCGAAAAAAAACAGAAAACACACTGAAAAGCCACCCACCACCATCAAGGTGATAAAGGGATCCAAACCCTAACCCTAACTCTACCCCTAACCTCACCCCTAACCGTTTAATGAACATTTTCTGACAGTCATAGTGCCACGTATTTCAGTGCCACGTATTTCAGTGCCACGTATTTCAGTGCCACGTATTTCAGTGCCATGTATTTCAGTGCCACGTATCACGTATTTCAGTGCCACGTGTTTCAGTGCCACGTATTTCAGTGCCACGTATCACGTATTTCAGTGCCACATATTTTAGTACCACGTATTTCAGTTGCACGTATTTCAGTGCCACGTATTTCAGTGCCACGTATTTCAGTGCCACGTATTTCAGTGCCACGTATTTCAGTGCCACGTATTTCAGTGCCACGTATCACGTGTTTCAGTGCCACGTGTTTCAGTGCCACGTATTTAAGTGCCACGTATCACATATTTCAGTGCCACGTATTTAAGTGCCACGTATTTAAGTGCCACGTATTTCAGTGCCACGTATTTCAGTGCCACGTATTTCAGTGCCACGTATTTCAGTGCCACGTATTTCAGTGCCACGTATTTCAGTGCCACGTATCACATATTTCAGTGCCACGTATTTAAGTGCCACGTATTTAAGTGCCACGTATTTCAGTGCCACGTATTTCAGTGCCACGTATCACGTATTTCAGTGCCACGTGTTTCAGTGCCACGTATTTAAGTGCCACGTATCACATATTTCAGTGCCACGTATTTAAGTGCCACGTATTTAAGTGCCACGTATTTCAGTGCCACGTATTTCAGTGCCACGTATCACATATTTCAGTGCCACGTATTTAAGTGCCACGTATTTAAGTGCCACGTATTTCAGTGCCACGTATTTCAGTGCCACATATTTCAGTGCCACGTATCACGTATTTCAGTGCCACGTGTTTCAGTGCCACGTGTTTAAGTGCCACGTATCACGTATTTCAGTGCCACGTATTTCAGTGCCACGTATTTCAGTGCCACATATTTCAGTGCCACGTATTTCAGTCACGTTTAGGGTTAGGGTTAGGGGTAGGGTTAGGGTTAGGGCTAGGGTTGGAGGTAAAGTTAGGGTTGGGGCTAAAGTTAGGGTTGGGGCTAAAGTTAGGGTTAGGGTTTGGATTACATTTACGTTTGGATTAGGGTTGGGATTAGAATTATGGGTGTGTCAGGGCTAGGGGTGTGGTTAGGGTTACCGTTGGGATTAGGGTTAGGGGTGTGTTTGGGTTAGGGTTTCAGGTAGAATTGGGGAGTTTCCACTGTCCAGGCACATCAGGGGCTCTCCAAGCGCGACATGGCGTCCAATCTCAATTCCAGCCAATTCTGCGTTGAAAAAGTAAAACAGTGCTCCTTCCCTTCCGAGCTCTCCCGTGCGCCCAAAAAGGGGTTTACCCCAACATATGTGTTATCAGCGTACTCGGGACAAATTGAACAACAACTTCTGGGGTCCAAGTTCTCTTGTTATCCTTAGGAAAATAAAAATTTGGGGGGCTAAAAATCATTTTTGTGGGAAAAAAAGATGTTTTATTTTCACGGCTCTGCGTTATAAACTGTAGTGAAACACTTGGGGGTTCAAAGTTCTCACAACAGATCTAGATAAGTTCCTTGGGAGGTCTAGTTTCCAATATGGGGTCACTTGTGGGGGGTTTGTACTGTTTGGGTACATCAGGGGCTCTGCAAATGCAACGTGACGGCTGCTGACCAATCCATTTAAGTCTGCATTCCAAATGGCGCTCCTTCCCTTCCGAGCTCTGTCATGCGCCCAAACAGTGGTTCCCCCCCACATATGGGGTATCAGCGTACTCAGGACAAATTGGAAAACAAATTTTGGGGTCCAATTTATTCTGTTACCCTTGTAAAAATACAAAGCTGGGTGCTAAAAAATCATTTTTGAGAAAAAAAATAAAAATTATTTTCACGGCTCTGCGTTATAATCTGTAGTGAAACACTTGGGGGTTCAAAGCTCTCAAAACACATCTAGATAAGTTCCTTAGGGGGTCTACTTTCCAAAATGGTGTCACTTGTAGGGAGTTTCAATGTTTAGGCACATCAGGGGCTCTCCAAACGCAACATGGCGTCCCATCTCAATTCCAGTCAATTTTGCATTGAAAAGTCAAATGGCGCTCCTTCCCTTCCAAGCTCTGCCATGCGCCCAAACAATGGTTTACACCCACATATGGGGTATCAGCGTACTCAGGACAAATTGGCCAACATTTTTTGGGGTCCAATTTCTTCTCTTACCCTTGGGAAAATAAAAAATTGGGGGCAAAAAGATCATTTTTGTGAAAAAATATGATTTTTTATTTTTACGGCTCTGCATTATAAACTTCTGTGAAGCACTTGGTGGGTCAAAGTGCTCACCACACATCTAGATAAGTTCCTTAGGGGGTCTACTTTCCAAAATGGTGTCACTTGTAGGGAGTTTCAATGTTTAGGCACATCAGGGGCTCTCCAAACACAACATGGCGTCCCATCTCAATTCCAGTCAATTTTGCATTGAAAAGTCAAATGGCGCTCCTTCCCTTCCAAGCTCTGCCATGCGCCCAAACAATGGTTTACACCCACATATGGGGTATCATCGTACTCAGGACAAATTGCAAAACATTTTTTGGGGTCCAATTTCTTCTCTTACCCTTGGGAAAATAAAAAATTGGGGGCGAAAAGATCATTTTTGTGAAAAAATATGATTTTTTATTTTTACGGCTCTGCATTATAAACTTCTGTGAAGCACTTGGTGGGTCAAAGTGCTCACCACTAGGGTTGAGCGACTTTCATTTTTTTAAGATCGAGTAGGGTTTTGGGAAACCCGATTTTGTCCAGAGTCGAGTCGAGTGCAGTCGGCCGATTATCGCTAAAAGTCGGGGATCGACCGAAACACGAAACCCAATGCAAGTCAATGGGGAAGCATAGTCGGCAGTGAGTGGAGGCCAGGAAAACACCTACAGTGCCCATTTTAATGCCAAAAACATCCATTCTTGTTTCTGAAGCTTGCCAATCTTAATTAACTGTATAATAATAGTTGGGCATAGGGAATTGGGGGAAAGTTGTGGGGGGAGTAGGGCTGGCTCAAGTTTTTCGTGGGCCCAGGAAATGCGGACTACGTCACGGCGGTGTTGCAGGGAAAGGTAAGTATTTAAACGTTGCAAGTGCTGTGATCCTGAGCAAGCAGGGGGGGGCCCACTCGTTCGCATTGGCACTGGCACAGGGCCCCTCAAAGTACGGCGGTGTGTTTGCATGGCGGGGGCGCCTCCCACCAGCAGCGACACTTTTGCGTACTCTGAGGGGCCCTGTGCCAGTGACGTCGCCAACGAGTATGCCCCCCCACCTGATGAAGGAACCTGCACTTTCATCTGCACCTTCCTCTTTGTCCCTGTGTAAGGTGGTATAACATGCGGGAAGGGGAACCTTACTTTCAGCAGGGTCAGATTCTGGCTGTGTAGAGTACAAGGGGAATGTAGTGGTCTAGGTCAATGTACCAGCAGACTCATTTAGCAGTGGCTGGGCAATGGGCAGGATGAGGAGGAAACAGATATAGGGCCAAAGAATAAAGTAGGCTAAATGCAGTTCAAAATTGGTAACAGGACTAAACAGGCGGCATTGCTTTGTTCAGTGGAGTAGCAAACCCAAGAGCAGCAGACACTGTTTCAAGGGCCTAACCACACTAGTAGGCCAAATGCAGTTTAATATCTGATAGTATAGGGCGAAAGCCAGAATGTGGAAGCTCAGCTTTGTTCAGTTGAGGACAACACCAGGGAGGGGAAGACACCTTTAGTAGGCCGGAAAAGCCTATTGCATTTTTTAAAATGGTAATTTGGAGCAGAAGGTTGAAGCTCAGCTTTATTTAGTTGAGGGCAACACCAGGGAGGGGCAGAAGCCGTTAGTAGGCCCTAACCACCATTTTGTTTTTTAAAAACCACTTAATGAGAGCCGGAAGGTTGAAGCTCAGCTTTATTCAGTTGAGGACAACACCAGGCAGGGGCACACAGACAGACACCTTTAGTAGGCCGGAAAAGCCTATTGCATTTTTTAAAATGGTAATTTGGAGCAGAAGGTTGAAGCTCAGCTTTATTTAGTTGAGGGCAACACCAGGGAGGGGCAGAAGCCGTTAGTAGGCCCTAACCACCATTTTGTTTTTTAAAAACCACTTAATGAGAGCCGGAAGGTTGAAGCTCAGCTTTATTCAGTTGAGGACAACACCAGGCAGGGGCACACAGACAGACACCTTTAGTAGGCCGGAAAAGCCTATTGCATTTTTTAAAATGGTAATTTGGAGCAGAAGGTTGAAGCTCAGCTTTATTTAGTTGAGGACAACACCAGGCAGGGGCACACAGACAGACACCTTTAGTAGGCCGGAAAAGCCTATTGCATTTTTTAAAATGGTAATTTGGAGCAGAAGGTTGAAGCTCAGCTTTATTTAGTTGAGGGCAACAACAGGGAGGGGCAGAAGCCGTTAGTAGGCCCTAACCAAAGTTGAAGGCCAAATGCAGTTTAATTTCTGATACTATAGGCCGAAAGCCAGAAGGTGGAAGCTCCGATTTAGACAGTGGAGGACAATTTGAATTAGGGACTGCAGACAGACTTAGTAGGCTGTCCCCTGTGGACCATGCATCCAACACATTAACCCATTGCGCCGTAATGGACACGTAATCTTCCGTGGCCATGCCTACAGGTCCATGCGTCTGTTGTCAGGTGCACCTTTGTACTCACAGATTGCCAGAGTGCATGGACAATGCGGTCTTCTACATGCTGGTGGAGGGTTGGGATGGCTTTTCTCGCAAAAGAAGTGTCGACTGGTTAGCTTGTAGCGTGGTACAGCGTAGTCCATCATGGCCTTATTAATAGTAAATAAAATATATAACTAGGCTCTATGAACTTTTAAATAGGTTCCAGGGGTACACGGGCAGCATTGGTGTGGTCAGTGGAGGAGTATTGCAAGTAGGGGCTGCAGACAGGCTATCAAAGGCCTAAAATACCAAACAGTAGGCACTCATGGCAGTTTTACATCGGTTACATGGATACACAGGCAGGCACTCCAGGCAGCATTGTGGTCAGTGGAGGAGTATTGCAAGTAGGGGCCGCAGACAGGCTATCAAAGGCCTAAAATAACAAACAGTAGGCAGTCATGGCAGTTTTACATCGGTTACATGGATACACAGGCAGGCACTCCAGGCAGCATTGTGGTCAGTGGAGGAGTATTGCAAGTAGGGGCCGCAGACAGGCTATCAAAGGCCTAAAATAACAAACAATAGGCTCATTGCAGTTTTACAGCGGTTACATGGATAGACGGGCAGGCAGCTTGGTGGTGAGTGGAGGAGTATTTAAAGTAGGGACCGCAGACAGGCTTCAAAGGCCTAACATAAGAAAATGGGCTGGCTGTAGGCACTTTATAATTGGTTCCAGGGGTACACGGGCAGCAGTGGTCTGGCCAGTGGAGGACTAGTGGAAGGAGGGACCGCAGACAGGCTTCAAAGGCCTAACATAAAAAAATGGGCTGGCTGTAGGCACTTTATAATTGGTTCCAGGGGTACACGGGCAGCAGTGGTCTGGCCAGTGGAGGACTAGTGGAAGGAGGGACCGCAGACAGGCTTCAAAGGCCTAACATAAAAAAATGGGCTGGCTGTAGGCACTTTATAATTGGTTCCAGGGGTACACGGGCAGCAGTGGTCTGGTCAGTGGAGGACTAGTGGAAGGAGGGACCGCAGACAGGCTTCAAAGGCCTAACATAAAAAAATGGGCTGGCTGTAGGCACTTTATAATTGGTTCCAGGGGTACACGGGCAGCAGTGGTCTGGCCAGTGGAGGACTAGTGGAAGGAGGGACCGCAGACAGGCTTCAAAGGCCTAACATAAAAAAATGGGCTGGCTGTAGGCACTTTATAATTGGTTCCAGGGGTACACGGGCAGCAGTGGTCTGGTCAGTGGAGGACTAGTGGAAGGAGGGACCGCAGACAGGCTTCAAAGGCCTAACATAAAAAAATGGGCTGGCTGTAGGCACTTTATAATTGGTTCCAGGGGTACACGGGCAGCAGTGGTCTGGTCAGTGGAGGACTAGTGGAAGGAGGGACCGCAGACAGGCTTCAAAGGCCTAAAATAACAAACAATAGGCTCATGGCAGTTTTACAGCGGTTACATGGATACACGGGCAGCTTGGTGGTGAGTGGAGGAGTAGTGCAAGGAGTGTCTGTCCCAGTACTCCCAAAATATAAATAGATGTTAATGTCTCGCAAAACAACCAAAACAAAAAAAAAGGTGGCATACTTAGGTACAGGGGTGGGCTCATCTGCTGAGTTTCTGACATAGTAATTTGGCAGTAACTATTTAATGGTGCCAATATAGGACACAGACACAGACTACTTTAAGTTGCATCATAGATGTCTACAAATTTGTATTGTCAGTGCCAGACATTGAATGATGTCAGCGAATAGACTAAAGATTGGTGGAGCTGTGCGACATAATTTTGCATGTGGTAGAGCACATTTTGAGCTGGGGTAGGGGGGAACTCTCTAGAGGCCGGCGGGACCGCCCCAGGGCCCCTCATGTTACAACGGTGTGTCTGACGTTGGGTGCGCACCACCACCGCCAGAGACACTACATTGTACTATGAGGGACCCAGTAGCAATGCCGTCAACCAAAAGCGAGCACACCCACCTCTTCAGACAAACAGCAGTCTCACGGGTGCTTGCGCCAAGTCGCGATACCACGGCCCCGTGTGGGGAGTTTGGCCATTTAGGGAGGTGTAAACATGTCGTATGCTGTACAATCAGCTGCAGCAAATTAGACATTAGAAAAGTAATTCACAGGCAAGAGCCTTTCATAGGAAAGCTAGGTGTCGGCCGGGCAAGGTGGGGCAAAAGATTTCGAAATCCAGTTGTGGTTCATTTTAATGAATGTTAGATCGTCAACATTTTGGGTAGCCAGACGAGTCCTTTTTTCGGTTAATATTGAACCTGCAGCACTGAATACTCTTTCTGATAGGACACTTGCTGCTGGGCAAGCAAGCTCCTGCAATGCATATTCTGCCAATTCTGGCCAGGTGTCTAATTTGGAGGCCCAGTAATCAAATGGGAATGACGGTTGAGGGAGAACATTGATAAGGGATGAAAAATAGTTAGTAACCATACTGGACAAATGTTGTCTCCTGTCACTTTCAATTGATGCAGCAGTACCTGTCCTGTCTGCGGTCATAGCAAAATCACTCCACAACCTGGTCAGAAAACCCCTCTGTCCAACGCCACTTCTGATGTGTGCACCCCTAACACTCCTAGTCTGCTGCCCCCTGGAGCTCGTGTGAGAACGATCACGTGCGCTGTGTGCTGGGAATGCCTGAAGCAAACGGTCAACAAGAGTTGATTGTTTGGTTGCTAATATTAGTTCCAAGTTCTCATGTGGCATAATATTTTGCAATTTGCCTTTATAGCGTGGATCAAGGAGGCAGGCCAACCAGTAATCGTCATCGTTCATCATTTTCGTAATGCGTGTGTCCCTTTTTAGGATACGTAAGGCATAATCCGCCATGTGGGCCAAAGTTCCAGTTGTCAAATCTCCGGTTGTGATTGGTTGAGGGGCAGTTGCAGGCAAATCTACGTCACTTGTGTCCCTCAAAAAACCAGAACCCGGCCGTGACACGCAACCAATTTCCTGTGCCCCCGGGAAAGGTTCGGCATTAAAAATATACTCATCCCCATCATCCTCCTCGTCCTCCACCTCCTCTTCGCCCGCTACCTCGTCCTGTACACTGCCCTGACCAGACAATGGCTGACTGTCATCAAGGCTTTCCTCTTCCTCTGGTGCAGACGCCTGCTCCTTTATGTGCGTCAAACTTTGCATCAGCAGACGCATTAGGGGGATGCTCATGCTTATTACGGCGTTGTCTGCACTAACCAGCCGTGTGCATTCCTCAAAACACTGAAGGACTTGACACATGTCTTGTATCTTAGACCACTGCACACCTGACAACTCCATGTCTGCCATCCTACTGCCTGCCCGTGTATCCTCCCACAAATAAATAACAGCACGCCTCTGTTCGCACAGTCTCTGAAGCATGTGCAGTGTTGAGTTCCACCTTGTTGCAACGTCTATGATTAGGCGATGCTGGGGAAGGTTCAAAGACCGCTGATAGGTCTGCATACGGCTGGCGTGTACAGGCGAACGTCGGATATGTGAGCAAAGTGCACGCACTTTGAGGAGCAGGTCGGAGAACCCAGGATAAGTTTTCAATAAGCACTGCACCACCAGGTTTAAGGTGTGAGCCAGGCAAGGAATGTGTTTCAGTTGGGAAAGGGAGATGGCAGCCATGAAATTCCTTCCGTTATCACTCACTACCTTGCCTGCCTCAAGATCTACTGTGCCCAGCCACGACTGCGTTTCTTGTTGCAAGAACTCGGACAGAACTTCCGCGGTGTGTCTGTTGTCGCCCAAGCACTTCATAGCCAATACAGCCTGCTGACGCTTGGCAGTAGCTGGCCCATAATGGGACAACTGGTGTGCAACAGTGTCATCTGCCGATGGAGTGGTTGGCAGACTGCGTTCTGTGGAAGAGCTGTAGCTTCTGCAGGAGGACGAGGAGGAGGAGGGGGTGCGAACGCCTACAGCCAACTGTTTCCTAGACCGTGGGCTAGGCACAACTGTCCCTAAATTGATGTCGCCTGTGGACCCTGCATCCACCACATTCACCCAGTGTGCCGTGATGGACACATAACGTCCCTGGCCATGCCTACTGGTCCATGCATCTGTAGTCAGGTGCACCTTTGTACTCACAGATTGCCTGAGTGCATGGACGATGCGCTGTTTAACATGCTGGTGCAGGGCTGGGATGGCTTTTCTGGAAAAAAAGTGTCGACTGGGTAGCTCGTATCGTGGTTCAGCGTACTCCATCAGGGCTTTGAAAGCTTCGCTTTCAACTAACCGGTAGGGCATCATCTCTAACGAGATTAGTCTAGCTATGTGGGCGTTAAAACCCTGTGTACGCGGATGCGAGGATAAGTACTTCCTTTTTCTAACCAGAGTCTCATGTAGGGTGAGCTGGACTGGAGAGCTGGAGATTGTGGAACTTTCGGGTGTGCCGGTGTACATGGCAGACTGAGAGACGGTTGGAGACGGTATTGTTTCCGCCGGTGCCCTAGATGCAATATTTCCTCCTACAAAACTGGTGGTTCCCTGACCCTGACTGCTTTTGGCTGGCAAAGAAACCTGCACAGATACTGCCGGTGGTGCAGAAAATGGTGGCCTTACAGTGACGGAAGGGATGTTGCGTTGCTGACTAGCTTCATTGGCCGAGGGTGCTACAACCTTGAGGGACGTTTGGTAGTTAGTCCAGGCTTGAAAATGCATGGTGGTTAAGTGTCTATGCATGCAACTAGTATTTAGACTTTTCAGATTCTGACCTCTGCTTAAGCTAGTTGAACATTTTTGACAGATGACTTTGCGCTGATCAGTTGGATGTTGTTTAAAAAAATGCCAGACTGCACTCTTCCTAGACTCGGATCCCTTTTCAGGGATTGCAGACTGAGCTTTAACCGGATGGCAACGCTGTGCTCCAACAGGTTTTGGCTTTGACACGCGTTTTGGGCCAGATACGGGCCCGGCAGATGGAACCTGTTGCGATGTTGATGCCTGCTGCGGCCCCTCCTCCACCTCCGCTTCTGAACTACTGCCGCCTGCACCCTGTTCCCCCAATGGCTGCCAATCGGGGTCAATAACTGGGTCATCTATTACCTCCTCTTCGAGCTCGTGTGCAACTTCGTCTGTGTCACTGTGTCGGTCGGTGGTATAGCGTTCGTGGCGGGGCAACATAGTCTCATCAGGGTCTGATTGTGGATCTGTACCCTGAGAGGGCAATGTGGTGGTCTGAGTCAAAGGAGCAGCATAGTACTCTGGCTGTGGCTGTGCATCAGTGCACTCCATGTCAGAATATACTTGTAATGGGCATGGCCTGTTAAATGTTTCACTTTCTAAGCCAGGGACGGTATGTGTAAAGAGCTCCATGGAGTGACCCGTTGTGTCGCCTGCTGCATCCTTCTCTCTTGTTGTAGTTTTTGCTGAGGAGGACAAGGAAGCGACTTGTCCCTGACCGTGAACATCCACAAGCGACGCGCTGCTTTTACATTTACCAGTTTCGGAAGAGGAGGCAAAAGAGCTAGAGGCTGAGTCTGCAATGTAAGCCAAAACTTGCTGTTGCTGCTCCGCCTTTAAAAGCGGTTTTCCTACTCCCAGAAAAGAGAGCGTTCGAGGCCTTGTGTAGCCTGACGACGAAACTGGCTCCACAGCTCCAGACTTAGGTGGAATATTTTTATCCCCACGACCACCTGATGCTCCACTACCACTACCATCATTACCAGCTGACAATGAACGCCCACGACGACCTCTTGCACCAGACTTCCTCATTGTTTTAAAATCTTAACCAAAGTAACTTTATTTGTTGCTGTCAAACAACTTACACGGTGAGCTATAACTTCAGTATGATTTCAATATCCCTTAACAGGTTGGTGAGACCACAAGGAAAATCAGGCACAATGTTACACACTCTGTTTTCTGTGGCACAAAATCACAGAGATGACACACACGCAGGACTGTCACTCAAGCACTAATGTCAATATTAATCTCCCACCTAATTTATTTTATTTTTTTTCTCAGGGAGACTTTAGAAACCAAATAATATTAAAAAAAAAAAAAAAGGCTTTCTATGGCCCACAATTAGAGAGAGAGAGGTGGCACACCCAGGAGTCAAGACTGGCGCACAAGCTGAAAGGGCAATATTACTCTCCCACTGTTTTTTTTTTTTTTCAGGGAGACTTTAGAAACCAAATAATATTAAAAAAACCAAAAAAAAAAATAGCCTTTCTATGGCCCACTGAATGAGAGAGAGAGGTGTCACACCCAGGAGTCAAGACTGGCACACAAGCTGAAAGGGCAATATTACTCTCCCACTGTTTTTTTATGTTTTTTTTTTTTTTTTCAGGGAGACTTTAGAAACCAAATAATATTAAAAAAACCAAAAAAAAAAATAGCCTTTCTATGGCCCACTGAATGAGAGAGAGAGGTGGCACACCCAGGAGTCAAGACTGGCACACAAGCTGAAAGGGCAATATTAATCTCCCACTGTTTTTTTATGTTTTTTTTTTTTTTTTCAGGGAGACTTTAGAAACCAAATAATATTAAAAAAAAACAAAAAAAAATAGCCTTTCTATGGCCCACTGAATGAGAGAGAGAGGTGGCACACCCAGGAGTCAAGACTGGCACACAAGCTGAAAGGGCAATATTACTCTCCCACTGTTTTTTTATGTATTTTTTGTTTTTTAAGGGAGACTTTAGAAACCCAATAATATTAAAAAAAAAAAAAAAAAAAAAAGGCTTTCTATGGCCCACTGAATGAGAGAGAGAGGTGGCACACCCAGGAGTCAAGACTGGCACACAAGCTGAAAGGGCAATATTACTCTCCCACTGTTTTTTTATGTATTTTTTGTTTTTTAAGGGAGACTTTAGAAACCCAATAATATTTAAAAAAAAAAAAAAAAAAAGGCTTTCTATGGCCCACTGAATGAGAGGGAGAGAGGTGGCACACCCAGGAGTCAAGACTGGCACACAAGCTGAAAGGGCAATATTACTCTCCCACTGTTTTTTATTTATTTTTTTTTTTTCAGGGAGACTTTAGAAACCAAATAATAAGAAAAAAATAAATAAATAAATAGGCTTTCTATAGCCCACTGAATGAGAGATAGCACACACAGCAGTGGCACACAAGCCCTGACTGAGGCCAATATTTTTCTCCCACTGATTGATGTAGTGTTTTTGTGTTGAGGTAGATTTTAGAACACAAATCAAGGAAAAAAAAAAATGCTTTCTATGGCCCACTGAATGAGAGAGAGGTGGCACACCCAGGAGTCAAGACTGGCACACAAGCTGAAAGGGCAATATTACTCTCCCACTGTTTTTTAATGTATTTTTTGTTTTTTAAGGGAGACTTTAGAAACCCAATAATATTTAAAAAAAAAAAAAAAAAAAAAAAGGCTTTCTATGGCCCACTGAATGAGAGAGAGAGGTGGCACACCCAGGAGTCAAGACTGGCACACAAGCTGAAAGGGCAATATTACTCTCCCACTGTTTTTTTATGTATTTTTTGTTTTTTAAGGGAGACTTTAGAAACCCAATAATATTTTAAAAAAAAATAAATAGGCTTTCTATGGCCCACTGAATGAGAGGGAGAGAGGTGGCACACCCAGGAGTCAAGACTGGCACACAAGCTGAAAGGGCAATATTACTCTCCCACTGTTTTTTATGTATTTTTTGTTTTTTAAGGGAGACTTTAGAAACCCAATAATATTTAAAAAAATTAAAAAAAAAGGCTTTCTATGGCCCACTGAATGAGAGGGAGAGAGGTGGCACACCCAGGAGTCAAGACTGGCACACAAGCTGAAAGGGCAATATTACTCTCCCACTGTTTTTTTATTTATTTTTTTTTTTTCAGGGAGACTTTAGAAACCAAATAATAAGAAAAAAAATAAATAAATAAATAGGCTTTCTATAGCCCACTGAATGAGAGATAGCACACACAGCAGTGGCACACAAGCCCTGACTGAGGCCAATATTTTTCTCCCACTGATTGATGTAGTGTTTTTGTGTTGAGGTAGATTTTAGAACACAAATCAAGGAAAAAAAAAATGCTTTCTATGGCCCACTGAATGAGAGAGAGGTGGCACACCCAGGAGTCAAGACTGGCACACAAGCTGAAAGGGCAATATTACTCTCCCACTGTTTTTTTATGTATTTTTTGTTTTTTAAGGGAGACTTTAGAAACCCAATAATATTTAAAAAAAAAAATAAATAGGCTTTCTATGGCCCACTGAATGAGAGGGAGAGAGGTGGCACACCCAGGAGTCAAGACTGGCACACAAGCTGAAAGGGCAATATTACTCTCCCACTGTTTTTTTATGTATTTTTTGTTTTTTAAGGGAGACTTTAGAAACCCAATAATATTTTTTAAAAAAAATAAATATGCTTTCTATGGCCCACTGAATGAGAGGGAGAGAGGTGGCACACCCAGGAGTCAAGACTGGCACACAAGCTGAAAGGGCAATATTACTCTCCCACTGTTTTTTTATGTATTTTTTGTTTTTTAAGGGAGACTTTAGAAACCCAATAATATTTAAAAAAAAAAATAAATAGGCTTTCTATGGCCCACTGAATGAGAGGGAGAGAGGTGGCACACCCAGGAGTCAAGACTGGCACACAAGCTGAAAGGGCAATATTACTCTCCCACTGTTTTTTTATGTTTTTTTTTTTTTTTTCAGGGAGACTTTAGAAACCAAATAATATTAAAAAAACCAAAAAAAAAATAGCCTTTCTATGGCCCACTGAATGAGAGAGAGAGGTGGCACACCCAGGAGTCAAGACTGGCACACAAGCTGAAAGGGCAATATTACTCTCCCACTGTTTTTTTAGGTTTTTTTTTTTTTCAGGGAGACTTTAGAAACCAAATAATATTAAAAAAAATAAATAAATAAATAGGCTTGCTATAGCCCACTGAATGAGAGATAGCACACACAGCAGTGACACACAAGCCCTGACTGAGGCCAATATTTTTCTCCCACTGATTGATGTAGTGTTTTTGTGTTGAGGTAGAATTTAGAACACAAATCACGGAAAAAATAAATAGGCTTTCTATGGCCCACTCAGTGAGAGATGGCACACACAGGGATGGCACTGTAGCAGAAATGCCAATCTTAATCTCCCACAAAAAAAACAAAAAAAAAACAGGGACTGTCCTACAATTACTATCTCCCTGCAGTAATCTAAGCCAGGTATGGCAGGCAGCAATAGGAGTGGACTGATGCACAAATTAAATAAAAAGTGTGGACAAACAAAAAAGATAGCTGTGCAGAAAGGAAGGAACAAGAGGATATGTGCTTTGAAAAAAGCAGTTGGTTTGCACAGTGGCGTACACACAGCAATACAGCTATCACGGAGCCTTCTAGGGCAGCCCAATGAGCTACAGCGCTGAGGGGAAAAAAAAAAAAAATAGCTTCCACAGTCCCTGCACACCGAAGGTGGTGTTGGACAGTGCAAATCGCTGCAGCACAAGCGGTTTGGTGGTTAGTGGACCCTGCCTAACGCTCTCCCTGCTTCTGACGAAGCGGTAGCAACCTGTCCCTAAGCTCAGATCAGCAGCAGTAAGATGGCGGTCGGCGGGAACGCCCCTTTATAGCCCCTGTGACGCCGCAGACAGCAAGCCAATCACTGCAATGCCCTTCTCTAAGATGGTGGGGACCAGGATCTATGTCATCACGCTGCCCACACTCTGCGTTCACCTTCATTGGCTGAGAAATGGCGCTTTTCGCGTCATTGAAACGCGACTTTGGCGCGAAAGTCGCGTACCGCATGGCCGACAAGCACAGGGGTCGGATCGGGTTTCATGAGACGCCGACTTAGCCAAAAGTCGGCGACTTTTGAAAATGATCGACCCGTTTCGCTCAACCCTATTCACCACACATCAAGATAAGTTCCTTAGGGGGTCTACTTTCCAAAATGGTGTCACTTGTAGGGGGTTTCAGTGTTTAGGCACATCAGGGGCTCTCCAAACGCAACATGGCGTCCCATCTCAATTCCAGTCAATTTTGCATTGAAAAGTCAAATGGCGCTCCTTTCCTTCCGAGCTCTGCCATACGCCCAAACAGTGGTTTACCCCCACATATGGGGTATCAGCATACTCAGGACAAATTGTACAACAACTTTGGGGGTCCATTTTCTCCTGTTACCCTTGGTAAAATAAAACAAATTGGAGCTGAAATAAATTTTGTGTGAAAAAAAGTTAAATGTTCATTTTTATTTAAACATTCCAAAAATTCCTGTGAAACACCTGAAGGGTTAATAAACTTCTTGAATGTGGTTTTGAGCACCTTGAGGGGTGCAGTTTTTAGAATGGTGTCACACTTGAGTATTTTCTATCATATAGACCCCTCAAAATTACTTCAAATGAGATGTGGTCCCTAAAAAAAAATGGTGCTGTAAAAATGAGAAATTGCTGGTCAACTTTTAACCCTTATAACTCCGTCACAAAAAAAAATTTTGGTTCCAAAATTGTACTGATGTAAAGTAGACATGTGGGAAATGTTACTTATTAAGTATTTTGCGTGACATATGTCTGTGATTTAAGGGCATAAAAATTCAAAGTTGGAAAATTGCAAAATTTTCAAAATTTTCGCCCAAATTTCCATTTTTTTCACAAATAAACGCAAGTTATATCGAATAAATTTTACCACTAACATGAAGTACCATATGTCACGAGAAAACAGTGTCAGAATCGCCAAGATCCGTCAAAGCGTTCCAGAGTTATAGCCTCATAAAGGGACAGTGGTCAGAATTGTAAAAATTGGCCCGGTCATTAACGTGCAAACCACCCTTGGGGGTGAAGGGGTTAAGGAGTCCTTGGAAAAGGGACATATTCGTCCATCTTCGTCCCCTCTGGGAGCAGGTTTTTTTTTCGTGGCTAAAAAAGATGGTTCCCTGAGGCCTTGTATAGATTATCGCCTTCTGAATAAGATTACAGTCAAATATCAGTATCCATTGCCATTATTGACTGATTTGTTTGCTCGCATTAAGGGGGCTAGGTGGTTCACTAAGATAGATCTTCGCGGTGCGTATAATCTTGTGCGGATAAAGCAGAGTGATGAGTGGAAAACCGCATTTAATACGCCTGAGGGCCATTTTGAGTATTTGGTAATGCCTTTTGGACTTTCTAATGCTCCTTCAGTCTTTCAGTCCTTTATGCACAATATTTTCCGTGAATATCTGGATAAGTTTATGATTGTGTATTTGGATGATATTTTGGTGTTTTCTGATGACTGGGAGTCTCATGTTCTACAGGTCAGGAAGGTGTTTCAAGTCCTGCGGGCCAATTCTCTGTTTGTGAAGGGCTCAAAATGTCTCTTCGGAGTCCAGAAGATTTCTTTTTTGGGGTACATTTTTTCTCCTTCTACTATTGAGATGGATCCCGTCAAGGTTCAGGCGATTTGTGACTGGACACAACCTACATCTGTTAAGAGTCTTCAGAAGTTCTTGGGTTTTGCTAATTTTTATCGTCGGTTCATTTCTAATTTTTCCAGTGTTGTTAAACCTTTGACTGATTTGACTAAGAAGGGTGCTGATGTTGCTAATTGGTCTCCTGCGGCTGTGAAGGCCTTTCAGGAACTTAAGTGCCGGTTTTCTTCTGCTCCTGTGTTATGTCAACCAGATGTTTCACTTCCTTTTCAAGTTGAGGTTGATGCTTCCGAGATTGGAGCGGGGGCGGTTTTGTCACAGAGAAGTTCCGATGGCTCGGTGATGAAGCCATGTGCGTTCTTTTCTAGAAAATTCTCGCCCGCCGAGCGCAATTATGATGTGGGTAATCGGGAGCTTTTGGCCATGAAGTGGGCATTTGAGGAGTGGCGTCATTGGCTTGAGGGTGCTAGACATCGTGTGGTGGTCTTGACTGATCACAAAAATCTGATTTACCTTGAGTCTGCCAGGCGTTTGAATCCTAGACAGGCTCGTTGGTCGTTGTTTTTTTCTCGTTTCAATTTTGTGGTTTCATACTTGCCAGGTTCAAAGAATGTGAAGGCAGATGCTCTTTCCAGGAGTTTTGTGCCTGACTCTCCTGGAGACTCTGGGCCTACTGGCATCCTTAGGGATGGGGTAATATTGTCCGCCGTCTCCCCAGACTTGCGACGTTCATTGCAGGAGTTTCAGGCGGATAAACCTGATCGGTGTCCACCAGAAAGACTGTTTGTTCCGGATGATTGGACCAGTAGAGTCATCTCCGAGGTCCATTCTTCTGTGTTGGCTGGTCATCCTGGAATATTTGGTACTAGAGACTTGGTGGCCAGGTCTTTTTGGTGGCCTTCCTTGTCAAGGGATGTGCGCACCTTCGTGCAGTCTTGTGAAGTGTGTGCTCGGGCTAAGCCTTGCTGTTCTCGGGCCAGTGGGTTGTTGTTATCCTTTCCTATTCCGAAGAGGCCTTGGACGCACATTTCCATGGATTTTATTTCAGATCTCCCTGTCTCACAGAAAATGTCCGTTATCTGGGTTGTGTGTGACCGCTTTTCTAAGATGGTTCATTTGGTACCCTTGCCTAAGTTGCCTTCCTCCTCTGAGTTGGTCCCTTTGTTTTTTCAGAACGTGGTTCGTTTGCATGGGATTCCGGAGAATATCGTTTCGGACAGGGGATCCCAGTTTGTGTCTAGATTTTGGCGGACGTTTTGTGCTAAGATGGGCATTAATTTGTCTTTCTCATCTGCATTCCATCCTCAGACGAATGGCCAGACGGAGCGAACTAATCAGACCTTGGAAACTTATTTAAGGTGTTTTGTTTCTGCTGATCAAGATGACTGGGTTGCCTTTTTGCCACTGGCCGAATTTGCCCTTAATAATCGGGCTAGTTCTGCTACTTTGGTTTCTCCTTTCTTTTGTAATTCGGGGTTTCATCCTCATTTTTCCTCTGGTCAGGTGGAGCCTTCGGATTGTCCTGGAGTGGACGTGGTGGTGGATAGGTTACATCAGATTTGGAATCAGGTGGTGGACAATTTGAAGTTGTCTCAGGAGAAGGCTCAGCAGTTTGCTAATCGTCGTCGCCGCGTGGGTCCCCGACTTCGTGTTGGGGACTTGGTGTGGTTGTCTTCTCGTTTTGTCCCTATGAAGGTCTCTTCTCCCAAGTTTAAGCCTCGGTTCATCGGTCCTTATAAGATCTTGGAGATTCTTAACCCTGTATCTTTTTGTTTGGATCTCCCAGCATCGTTTGCTATTCATAATGTGTTCCATCGGTCGTTATTGCGGAGGTATGAGGTGCCCGTTGTTCCTTCGGTTGAGCCTCCTGCTCCGGTGCTGGTGGAGGGAGAATTGGAGTATGTTGTTGAGAAGATCTTGGATTCTCGTGTTTCCAGACGTAAACTCTAGTATTTGGTTAAGTGGAAGGGTTATTGTCAGGAGGATAATTCCTGGGTGGTCGCCTCTGATGTTCATGCGACTGATTTGGTCCGCGCCTTCCATAGAGCTCATCCTGATCGCCCTGGGGGTTCTCGTGAGGGTTCGGTGACCCCTCCTCAAGGGGGGGGTACTGTTGTGGATTCTGTTTTTGGGCTCCCTCTGGTGGTTACAACTGGTACTGGGTGACTTTGGTGGGTTGCGGTCTCTGGTTTCCACCTGTCCATCAGTGGCTGGGTGTTTCCTATTTAACCTGGCTTTCCTGTCATTCCCTTGCCGGCTACCAATGTATCAGTGTGTGTCTCTGTTACCTGCTCCTAGGCCTTCAAGACAAGCTAAGTCTGTATTTCCCTGTTTCATGATTGCTTTCATGTTTTTTTGTCCAGCTTGCAGATATGTAATTCTCTGCTGCTGGTTGCTCTAGTGGGCTGAAATTACCACTCATGTACCATGAGTTGGCACATGAGTTCAAGTAATTTCAGGATGGTATTTTGAAGGGTTTTTCAGCTGACCGCGCAGTTCACCTTTTGTATCCTCTGCTATCTAGCTTAAGCGGGCCTCATTTTGCTGAATCTGTTTTCAAAACTACGTTTGTGCCTTCCTCTCATTTCACCGTCATTATATGTGGGAGGCTGCTATCTCTGTGGGAATATTTCTCTGGAGGCAAGTGAGGTCTGTTATTCTTCTGATAGGGGAAGCTAGATCTCCGGCTGGCGCGAGACGTCTAGGGGCCCCCCAGGAACGTCCCCCGGCTACTGTTAGTTGAGTGTTGAGGTTCAGGATCGCGGTCAGCTCAGGTTCCATCACCCTAGAGCTCGTCCTGTTTTTGCCCGTGTTATGTTGATAAATTCCCTGCCATTGGGAATCATGACAAATGCCTCTCTTTGTGTCCTTTTACTGTAATAGCCTCCCTTTGTGTGTCTGTATACAATAGTAACATCCCTCTTTCTTTCTCTTTTAAGGAAAAGTGATCTTCAGACTAAACAGATGATATAAACGATCTGGTACATATTTAGTAGAGGCGTTGCCCATCTAATTGTATCATTTTACCATTTTGGGATAATCCATTGTTCATTACACCTAACAAATTTGAAGTATTTAAAGATGGGAAGCAAAATGCCTAAGGACTATCTATAATTACGTTTTGATTATTTTCTTAAAACTACAAGTCAGCTGTCTGAAAACTTTTTCTCAGGTTTAGTCAAACTGTTTTATTATCTAAGATCTTGAAACTAAACTGAAAATGATTACGTAAATTTGGTATATCAAAGTTTTATAAGAAATTTGTATAGATTCTAAAAAGGAAACCCTAATTTTTTGTGAGAGAGAAATGTAGGAAGGATATTAGTCCAGTACTAGACAAAGAAAAGGATGAACATTTGAATTATAATGTTCTCAGCAGCAATACCATGCAAAGTGTTGCAATACATCTTTATTTACAGTAGTTACTCTTTTTTTGTATAACTTTGGGATCATTTACACAAGGGTAGTGGGAGACAATGAACTCTAAAATCTGTTGTGCTATTTCTACCGAGTGCATTGATAAAAAACTTCTCTTCGGGCTCATCACAGGGCTTATAAGGGAAAGAATGTTATTTGACTTTTTCACAATATTTGTTGAAATAGATAGTGGATTCCCTGTCATGTTTGCAGAACCGCTGATGTACCTGAACAATGGAAACAAACCCACACGTGTCCCTATTTTAGAAACTACACCCCTCAAGGAATTTATCTAAAGGCGTGGTGAGCACCTTGAACCCACAGGGGCTTTACAAATTTTATAACATTGAGCCATAAAAATGAAAAAAAAAATACATTTTTCCTTCAAAAATATTGCTTTAGCCCCAAAGTTTTTTTTATCACTGAAGATGTTTAAATAAAGAAATCATTTTTTACTGAAAAAGGATTCCTGTGCCAAAGTCTATTCTATTCTAAAGAAGTTAAACGTCTGCAGTAAGTTCTAGAATCGATCGTGGGTGTTGCTGCAGGGTGTTAGTTCTCATACAGAGCTGAAACTACATTTGATCACCATGGCACTCAACATGAGCCTGCACGATCATGAAGAAGTATATGTATGGAGGTTTGTGGGAACGCGGCTCCCGCAGCGCAGTACAAATACGGCACATGTCGGGAAGGTGTAAAAAGGAAAAAATGGAAAAGGAGAGATTGCATGCAAAAGGAATTGAACTCATTATTTATAGTATTTGTATTCAGAGTGCATGTTAAAACATGCTAATAGTGTGGACCATTGGGTTGATGATACGAAATGTAATGGCAAAAAAAAGTGTCAGCAACATAAAAAAACATTAAAAAGGATAAAAAAAAGGTGAACAAGATAAAAAAAAGAGGGGGAAAGAGAGGTAGAGCAAAGACCAGTAAACAAAAAAGGGAAGATAGAAGAAAAGAAAAAAGCTATGTTTGCATTATAGCAGAGAAACAATTCCCAGAGACTAGGTGTATTTAAGGCCCCTTCACACGTCCTGGTGATTCTTGCACAGGAAAAAACAGTACCTGTGTAATCCGTGGTCCGTGTGCGTCTGTGTCATCTGTGTGGCCATTTGCTGCACCCGGGTCCATGTGATATCTGTATGTCCGTGTGCAATGTTCATGCGCCATCCATATGTCTGTATCCATGTGCAATCTGTGTGTCCATGTTTGGTCCTGGAAAAAAGTATGATAGTTAAACAATTGATCTAATCTGCGTGAGCAGAGGAAAAGCACTTTTTACCTTTTCGGTCACCCATGTCTCTTAATTTACTGTGAGTTCTTGTGAGCAGGACATGCTATAATGTCTGATATTGTTTTTACATTTACTACCTAAATAAAATGGGAATGGTTTGTGATATCAACTTCCTGTTTGTGGCACATTGGTATATGGGAGGAGAAAAACTTTTCAAGATGGGTGGTGACCATGGCGGCCATTTTGGATCAATTTTGTATCCAACTTTATTTTTTCCAATGGGAAGAGGTTCATGTGACACATAAAACTTATTGAGAATTTCACAAGAAAAACAATGGTGTGCTTGGTTTTAATGTAACTTTATTCTTTCATGAGTTATTTGCAAGTTTCTCTTTGTTTACAGCCATTGACATGTCGCAGAGGCTAACACATGAGGAGCGGATAGAAATTGTGTTGGTCTGGTGAACGCAGTACCCGGGTCATTGCAGTAAATTTCAATACAAGACACCCTACGCAAGAAAACTGTCAACATTCCCATTTGATTTAGGTGTATCCATATAAATGACCCACCCAAAAAAGTTTGCCTAATCACTGAATATGATGTTCTGTGTAAACTGAGGGTCCTGTTCCAATTTTTGGTTTGCCCATTCTGCAAATTCAGCGCGCCAATCTGAGTCATCCTCGTTGAGATGCTGCAGCAGCTGGATTTTGTAAGGGTGCCACTTGTGAGTAGTCAATATCCGCCGAAGGCATGTCCGACTGATGCCAGATCACAAACTATTCCCATTTTATTTAGGTGTATCCATATGCATGGCCTACCCTGCACATAGATAAAATGATTATTATCATCATTATCATTATGATATATTTTTATGGATATCTATAAGTAAATATTTCTTAAAGAATTTGACGGCATCCTGCTATTTCACTAGCCAGTTCAGCAAAATTTTAGATCTTTGATATTCCGTTCCTTACTGAAAGATGATGTGATAAAGATGATTTTTTTACTTTATACTGGTCTTTTTTTTCTTTTGATTGAATAAGGTCAATCTTACCTGTGAAATCTATTATATTAACACAGTAGCATTAGTGTGATCATTGTGTGGCATTCTATACTTAGATTGGGCACCTAGTACCATGTAGTATAATACTTTAAAGCTCCATGACTACTATAAAATGTTGTTGCTGAATAAAACAAGATATTGGAAATATTATGGCATTAGAGTTGAGCAAATAGTTTAGATGCAAATCAAATCCATGTAAAATGTTTAACTGTATCTAGTTTTGACAAAAATAGCATTGTCTTATAAATAATCTTCTTATTCTAGATTCTCACAAGGAATCCGTATTTTGTCTCCTAAACATCATTCTTTTTCCTTTCCCTCTCACAAGGTAGTAACACATATTTTAAATGGGGTTCATAGGCTATGAACTGAATCCTTTCCTTTGTACATTTCTAGAGTTAAACTGGGATGCCAAGGGCTCACCAGTTACACTGACACGAAGGGTCCTCAGTGAAGCCCTTAAACCACAATTTCCAATCTGGCAATGGGTCTCCTGTTTCAACTTATAGACTAAATGTTGACTATGTAGTTTGGTAATTGCAGTACATATTGGAGCCATGATGCTGCTAAGGCAGGGCTCTGAGATGAAGGATATTATGCTATCTGCAAACCTACTGTCTCCTTCCCCACCATCCTGTAGAATGTAAGCCCGCAAGGGCAGGGTCCTCGCCCCTCTGTACCAGTCTGTCATTGTCAGTTTGTTTACTGTAAGTGATATCTGTAACTTGTATGTAACCCCTTCTCATGTACAGCACCATGGAATCAATGGTGCTATATAAATAAATAATAATAATAATAATAATAATAATAATAATAACCTGCTACCACTCCTTTTTGTCAGTTCAGCATATTCTTTTATATAATAATAAAACAAGCAGTTTGGTAAATGAATGATGAGATGCCGCATGCAGTCTCTTTTATTGTTTAGTGTATCAAGTGTGTACTATGCCAAATCCTGCTCAAAAAGGATAGTATGCTCCTACTTCTTCACAGAGGACCACTGGGTGATTCACTAGTTCTTCCCAGGGCCAGTCGGAGCCTGTATATTTCCATCTTCCTATTATTAGAAAAAAAGTTGCTCATAAATTTCTGAAAAGTAAGATAACTCAATTATGGTTTTAAGGGATGATAACTGTGTAATGAATGTTGACAACCAAAGAACTGACTAACTGGTAGTTAAATTTCCCCATACTAGTTCCCCTTCCACAGAATAAGAGGTGATCTGCAGTACTCAGCAGCTTCTTTAAATATTTACATGCATTAACCTCCTAAATTAATAACAGTTAATCTGTGAGGAGTCCGGGTGTCAGATTCCCACTGTTGTGACATTGATGACCTATCTCTTGGATAGATTATCAATGTTATCGGAACACAGAACCTACCGGAAGAACCATTTTCTTCTGTGAGTGTGGACCTTAACGCAAACTGTCATTTTATTTTAGCAATTGTATGGTGCTTTTTAACTGAAGCATAATAGCAGGAGTGGGTGTTGCTTCACACAACTAACACTATGCTGCAATATTTGGGAGGTTGGTGCCAGCATTGATCCAAGTGGTTTAACCTCTCAGCTGCTGCAATCAATAAAGACCATACATCTAGAAGGTTGACAGAGGGAGGCGATTATTTCTGTATTCTATCACCCAACCAATCTTCCTTCCCATGAATGCTATTAGGGCTTGTGCACACGCTGCGGATTCCATTGCGGAATTTTCCGCAGCGGATTTGATAAATCCGCAGTGCAAAACCGCTGCGGTTTTTCCTGCGGATTTATCACGGTTTCTATTGCGGTTTCCTTTGCGGGTTTTCACCTGCAGATTTCTATTGGAGCAGGTGTAAACCCGCAGCGGAATCCGCACAAAGAATTGACATGCTGCGGAAAATAAACCGCTGCGTTTCCGCGCGTTTTTTTCCACAGCATGTGCACTGCGGATTTCATTTCCCATAGGTTTACATTGTACTGTAAATGCATGGGAAACTGCTGCGGACCCGCAGCTGCGGAAACACTGCGGATCCACAGCAAAATCCTCAGCGTGTGCACATACCCTAAGGCTCAGACAGCAGTAGAGTCTAATTGGCAGATTGTCAGTGACAATTAAATGGTGAGTTTGCATAAGAGCTCTATTAAAAAAGTAAAATAAAGAATGCTTTGGAGAAAAAAATAAAAATATCCAATTCTAAAAAAGTTAAAAGCAAAAATAAAGCAAGAAAGAAAAAAAAAAACATACACATTTGGAAACATGTACTGTACCCTTCTTAAATATAAAGTGTGTGTGTTATTTATCATGCCTGGTAAACAACAAAGAAAAAGAAAAAAAAATGCTGTTTTTGGTCACTAAATAATTAGAGAGATGTTCTATCACTCTAACACAAACTGGCCATAACATTTTGGGCACTGAAACGGTATGTCTTTAGAATAATACCAATTTTCACTTGCTAAATGCCTTGAAGAGAGAAGTTTTCAATATTGCGAAATCTTAGAGGTTTCTTTTATTTTATTATAGCTCTCAAGGGTGTATGTTTCTTTTTCACTCCTGAACTTTGTCATATGTCTAGCCAAAAGATTATGACCACATTTAAAGTGTTTCTAAAATGGTGATAGAGCATAATAATTAGGAAACTGTCCTATCACAGTGGCACAAGGTGGGCACAACTTACTGGGAACTGGAATTACATGCAATAGCAATCAAAAGTTTTGACATACCTGCTAATGCAGTGGTTTTCTTATATGAAGAATGTGCACATTGTTGATTTAGACTAAAAACATCAAAACCACAAACAAACATGTACTTACCCCATTTGGTATTCCCTCAAGCTAATTCAATAGGTATTGTCCTGGAATGGCTTCCATTGAGCATGTACAGTTGTGCTCAAAAGTTTACATTTCCCGACAGCTGACATGTGCCAGGAAAGGTGTGAGATCAGCGCTGGAGCCCACATAAAAAATGTGTTGTGCATGTCGTGAAGTGGTTAATATGTTCAGATTGTATGCCCTTGTATTTGCATAATAAAGCCAGTCACTTGTCTTTATTGACAATGCCACATTGGTAAGAGTGAACAATGTCTAAAATCATCTTGCAAGTTTATGCTTGTGCAATGACATTGGAGGGGCATAGCACTTTGCGCTAAGTGTCAGTGTGGGTGCAAACAATGCAGCTGCCAACATGTTATGATGCCTAGATCTTGCCTATCTCTGGCTGCCGCTCAAACAGCTTTAATGAAGATGAGAGATGTTGAAGTGAGCAGTCAGGATGCACAGGTGACAACACCCTCACCTCCTTGCTGAAGTAGTTTCTTTGCAACACTTCTGGGGCATCTAGTGGTGGCCACAGTAAGTCAGGCAACCAGGGTCAGAATGAACCCAGAGCCACATTGTGCGCACCCGCAATAATACTTGAAGTGTGCTGCTTTGCTCCTTTAGTGTCAATTCACATTGAAAGCACAGATAGCAACTTGGTTTGAGACCGTGCTTGCTCTTACCGAGCGAGCACTGTCAATTAAATGAAGGAACTGGCTTTAATATGCAAATATTCATGCATATCAGAGCACCAAGGCACAGGCCATATCAAGAGTGCAATGAAGCTCTCTCATTTGCATATTAGCTAAAAGTAGATTTTTTTCAGCAAATATTAAACTTAACTGTATACACCTTGCTTGATATAGGGAATACATCCCCTACATAAATATGTATGCAGTTTATTTGGCTTGATGGGGGTGACTGATTCAAAATATCATCCAACATACAAATGTTTTTTTTATGCATCGGTTGATTGACATATTATTGACCATAGTATAAATGCACCTTAAAGAGTAACTAAACATTTGGGAGAATTATTAAGTTTTACAGTTAATAATTCTGAGCAGATTGGTGGGAAACCTAGTCCAGAGACCCACCACAGGACTCAAAAGACCTCTTAGAAGAGTGCGGCTCAGAAGACAGGAAATCACACAGCACAGAGTGGATTCAGAAGTCGTAGCCCTGTCTCCTAAATACTGCACTTCTAAGAGGTGTTTTGAGGAATCAGTGGGTCTAGGAAACTGCCGCACCAATCTGCTCAGACTTAATGGACCTAAAACATATAAGATATCTCCCAAAAAGTAAATTACTCTTTAAATGTTTAATAGTGCTACTGCCTGCTATTAATTGGTATTACACTATAGTTCATATAGGAACAAAACACCAAAGCAAAATAATATGAATAACAAAAGTTTATTGAAAACAATGCCAAAAGACAAACACAAAAAGAGTAAAATAGGGATATGACAAGGTGAACCATGAGTAGGTGGCACCACAGAAAAGCAGGACCCAGTCAGGCATAAAGTAGAGTAATACAGAAATGCTCAGAGACTCCCAAATGATTGTGCATGTTCACAAATAGTGAAAGTGTATAGGGAGGGCTGTAAACCATCCCTAAAGCTGAGAGCAAAAAGAACCAGTAAGGTCATAATATGATATAGATATGTTACCTGAGTGAGTGCTGAAATTCTGCGGTGCCACCTTCCCCAACGCGCGTTTCGGCGCTATATGCCTTCTTCCGGAAGCTTTAGGGATGGTTTACAGCCCTCCCTATACACTTTCACTATTTGTGAACATGCACAATCATTTGGGAGTCTCTGAGCATTTCTGTATTACTCTACTTTATGCCTGACTGGGTCCTGCTTTTCTGTGGTGCCACCTACTCATGGTTCACCTTGTCATATCCCTATTTTACTCTTTCTGTGTTTGTCTTTTGGCATGGTTTTCAATAAACTTTTGTTATTCATATTATTTTGCTTTGGTGTTTTGTTCTTATATGATTCCTTGCTAATTTCTGGCACCTATTGTGATTGTTTCTGCACCGCCATTTGGTTCTCTTGGGGTGCAGGCCGTGCATTTTTTTGATTTATACTATAGTTCATATGCACATTCTTTCTTACTTTTATTAAATGCTTTTTTTCAGGTAGTTCTCAGAACAGATCACCCTTAAATAGACGTCATGTGTACATACCCTAAGGTTTGGTGCAATGACCGTTTTTCTCTGTCTGATAAAAACAGTCAGATTGTGCCAATCAGAGAGTGATTAGAGTGATATCTGATTTTCTCAGAGATGGAGAGAAAAAAAAAGAAAAAAGGAGTTTCTCCACCTTCTCCATATGACGAACTGTGAAAATCACAATGCATTCGAAAGTCAACCGATTGCGGTCCGAATATTCTCATGGACAGATAGACATGAATGGGAAAGTGCCATCCGATTCTCAGAAATGAATCGTGCATAGTGCAATTTTTTACTCAGACCGACTCAATCGGGGGAAAAAATCATACATGTACACAGCTCTATGTAATAACCTGGGTACATGTGCTATCCATCAAAACCACAGATAGCACTAGTCTGATTAGAACAATGATCTACATAAGCCCTTAGTCTGACTTACCAGTAGGGGGCGTGACCATTTACAGTATTTAAGGTAGCATAAAAGCCTAATATGGCCCTGGATGCCTCCATAGTTACTTAAAGAAAATCTAAGAAACAGATTAGAAAACCAGAATATATTTCTGACAAATAAGCAGTGTATTTTAATTAAAATTAGCACTGTACATAGCATATATGAAATGTAATTTTTTTTATTTTTTCAATTTATTTTTACTTCTAAAATATGAAATTTTACTTACCACTGATACTATACATATAATATAAAACATACATAGTGAAAATAAAATAATATATAGTGAAAATAAATAGTGAAAATTAGTTTTATAGACCTGTATTGTAATAAATTACATGAAAGTCAGTGGCTTCTGATATTTAAATATAGCAAGATTCAGATAACACTCATATCCATATTAAATTGTAATTTTCATCTGTTCTGAAACCAAAGACAGACTGACAGTAATCTGGTCCCAATGGGAAACACAGATTTTAGATTGATTATCACATTATTTACAGTGTACTATAAGTAAACTTGGCACAGCTTTGGGAATGTTAATTGCTCTCTACAAAATGGTGTTTGTTCTGATAATCAACTTATATTTGCACTATAATAAACTTTTATGTATTAATATAGCTCTGCTTGACTTTAAACCATTATCAGTTGCAGCACTTAGCCCTAATTCTTCTAAACTAAGTTAAAGGCATCGGTAATAGCCACTGGCTTATTCTCATTTTTCATGTGAGTGTGAAATTCAGGTTAAAATGTCTATTTTTTCCAATAGTATAGTGATAAGAGAGTGGAGCAAGTACATAATATGTAATTTTTTTGTGTCCTGTGAATGGATGTGGGATACCATAGTCACTACATACAGTATGGGTTTCAAAATGTAGACCAGAAAAGTTGCACGAATTTTATACACAGTAAAAAGTGTAACATGTTTAAAGAGTAGTATATTTGGCAGAGATGAGCAAATGTTTTGAAATTTGAATTTGTCAGCTTTGCTAAATTTTCTTAAAAATTTGTTTAGTGCAGAAAAGATTCATCATAAATTGCAAGTACTCCGAATTCCCTGAAAATACATGGATAAAACTCTGAGGTCTACTGGGACCCTACCCAACTTCATTTGAGGTCTTTAATCCAAAAACAGCCTAATTAATCTCATAACAACCTTAACAGTGATTTTAACATATATATGGCTAGGAGGAGTAAATGGATAGCAGTCATTTATAGTGCATGTTACAGCACAGCTGTACCTGTAATGTTTATTCACTGTTTTATGGCTTTCTCAGCTAATATCTATTTCTAAAACGAGAAATGTAACATCCTCTCACTATTCATATTCACCAATAAATGGCTGCTCTATTCCCTGCTTATGATTTTATACAGGCACTATAGTCTGTGCTATACTATGTAATGGGATAGCAGAATGCATTATGGAGAAGGCCATTCTCTGGCTGATGCAATCTTCTGCGATGTATAAAATGGTAGTGGCAATTTTTGCTAATTTGCTCGAATCAAATAGAAAAGTGTTTGAATTTACAGGGTTCAGCAAATTCCTAAAAATCCAGAAGTAATTTGATTCATCATCATTGAATCAGTTCTGTCATCTCTAATATTTATCAGTAAAGTACAATGTAGCTGGCATAGTTTTTTCAAAGGTTTGTGTGCTCACTAGTCACAACTACAGTATTTTTTAATCTCCTGAATACATAATAGTTCAACTTTCCTCTTCTTCAAATGCATTTGCTTGTCCTGCAAGAAAAGAATTGATAATCATCATGAAATTAATGTTAAACTTAGGTTTTAATTATTGAACAAAAATGATTGACTTAGTCTACCATAATTTTACTTGTTACAGTTTACAGTCATGATCAAAAGTTTTCATGTTTAAGCAAATTTTGGCTTTGGTAATTACTGTATTGACCATTATTTTCCAACACTTTCACAAATCACATTGGTATGCTGGATATCAGCTTTTGGGCCAAATCCTGACTGATGACAAACCATTGTTGCCAAATCAGTGGTTAGAATTTGCAACAATTTCTGATTGCTTTTGTTGGTCAACAAATTTCTATCTCCAAAAAGCTTGTTGGCAGAGGGAAGCATGAAGTGCTCTAAAATTTACTGGTAGATGGCTGCACTGACTTGAGGTTTAGTGTGAAGTTTCCACAATCAGTGATGGTTTGATGCCATGTCATTTGCTGGTGTGGGTCCACTGTGTTTTATCAAGACTAAAGTCAGCACAGCCGTCTACCAGGTATTTTTAGAGCACTTCATGCTTCCCTCTGCTGACAAGCTTTTTAGAGATAGAAATTTGTTGACCAACGAAAACAATCTCCAAAAGCTTGTCGGCAGAGGGAAGCATGAAGTGCTCTAAAAATCACTGATTGTGGAAACTTCACACTAAACCTCAAGCAGCTTGGATTGTCTGTCTCTCCACTCTTCCTCCAGACTCTGGGACCTTGATTTCCAAAGTCAAGTGTGAAGTATCTACAATCAACGATGGCTTCGGGAGCCATGTCAACTGCTAGTGTAGGTCCACTGTGTTTTATCAAAAGCAAAGTCAGCGCAGCCATCTACCAGTACATTTTAGAGCACTTCATGCTTCCCTCTGCCAACAAGCTTTTTGTAGATGGAAATGTCATTGTCTAGCAGTACTTGGCACCTGTCCACACTGCCAAAAGTACCAATACCTGGTTTAAAAACAACAGTATTACTGTGCTTGATTGGCTAGCAAACTTGTCTGACCTTAGCCCCATAGAGAGTCTATGGCATATTGTCAAGACGAAGATGATAGACACCAGACCCAACAATGCAGATGAGCTGAATGCTGCTATCAAAACAACCTGGGCTTCCATAAAACTTCAGCAGTGCACAGGCTGATCACCTCCATGACATGCCGCATAGATGCAGTAATTGATGCAAAAGGAGCCCCGACCAAGTATTGGGTGCATTTACTGAACATACATTTCAGTAGGCCAACATTTCACATTTTAATATATATTTTTTCAAACTGGTGTTATAAAGCATTCTAATTTGCAGAGATAATGACTTTTGGGTTTTCATTGGCTGTAAGCCATAATCAACAACATTAACATAAATAAACACTTGATATACCATACAGACCAAAAGTTTGGACACATCTTCTCATTTAAAGATTTTTCTGTATTTTCATGACTATGAAAATTGTAAATGCACACTGAAGGCATCAAAACTATGAATTAACACATGTGGAATTATATACTTAACAAAAAAGTGTGAAACAACTGAAATTATGTCTTATATTCTAGGATCTTCAAAGTAGCCACCTTTTTCTTTGATGACTGCTTTGCACACTCTTATATGCAAATTGCCTCTTCTGAGAAAAAGAGGACTTAACTCTATAGCGCCACCTGTTGGAAGTAGCGATCCTACAAGTTACGATAAACCCTTTAACGAGTCGTTCAATATGACTTAGGATAAAAGCCAAATCAGTATCTCAATTCGCAGACACAGTGTTTCGGGCTGTTGGCCCTCATCAGTGCGAAGCAAGAGAACTGATTTGGCTAGGTGAGAGGCTCTGGACTGGGGTCTAAGGGGTAACGTTTCTCCTTATGGAGAGTGGCATACCATCTGGCTTGTCAAGGTAACGAGGCTTATTCGCCGTGCAATGCTCCTCTGGGAAATTAAATATGCAAATTGCCTCTTCTGAGAAAAAGAGTACTTAACTCTATAGCGCCACCTGTTGGAAGTAGCGATCCTACAAGTCACAATCAACCCTTTAACGAGTCATGCAATATGACTTAGGATAAAAGCCAAATCAGTATCTCAATTCGCAGACACGGTGTTTCGGGCTGTTGGCCCTCATCAGTGCGAAGCATGAGAACTGATTTGGCTAGGTATACTGTCCCTATGTGCAATAATATATCTACTATAATACTGCTCCTATGTACAAGAATATAACTACTATAATAATGCTCCTATGTACAAGAATATACTACTATAATACTGTACCAATGTACAAGAATATAACTACTATAATACTGCCCCTATGTATAAGAATATAACTACTATAATACTGCTTCTATGTACAAGCATATAACTACTATATTACTGCTCCCTATGTACAGGAATATAACTACTATAATACTGCCCCCTATGTACAAGAATGTAACTACTATAATACTGCCTCTATGTACAAGAATTATTATTATTATTAATATTTATTGTTCTAGCACCATTTTTTCCATGGCACTTTACATGGGAGGAGGGGTATACATAATAAAAACAAGTACAATAATCTTAAACAATACAAGTCATAACTGGCTTTTATCCTAAGTCATATTGCACAACTCATTAAAGGGTTGATTGTGACTTGTAGGATCGCTACTTCCAACAGGTGGCGTTATTGAGTTAAGTCCTCTTTTTCTCAGAAGAGGCAATTTGCATATTTAATTTCCCAGAGGAGCATTGCACGGCGAATAAGCCTCCTTACCTTGACAAGCCAGATGGTATGTCACTCTCCATAAGGAGAAACGTTACCCCTTAGACCCCAGTCCAGAGCCTCTCACCTAGCCAAATCATTTCTCATGCTTCGCACTGACGAGGGCCAACAGCCCGAAACACCATGTCTGCGAATTGAGATACTGATTAGGCTTTTATCCTAAGTCATATTGCACGACTCATTAAAGAGTTGATTGTGACTTGTAGGATCGCTACTTCCAACAGGTGGCGCTATAGAGTTAAGTCCTCTTTTTCTCAGAAGAGGCAATTTGCATATTTAATTTCCCAGAGGAGCATTGCACAGCCAATAAGCCTCCTTACCTTGACAAGCCAGATGGTATGTCACTCTCCATAAGGAGAAACATTGCACACTCTTGGCATTCTCTTGATGAGCTTCAAGAAGTAGTCACCGGAAATGGTTTTCACTTCACAGGTGTTCCCTATTAGGTTTAAGTGGGATTTCTTGCCTTATAAATGGGGTTGGGACCATCAGTTGTGTTGAGCAGAAGTCTGGTGGATACACAGCTGATAGTCCTACTGAATAAACTGTTAGAATTTGTATTATGGCAAGAAAAAAACAGCTAAGTAAAGAAAAGCAAGTGGACATCATTACTTTAAGAAATGAAGGTCAGTCAGTCTGAAAAATAGGGAAAACTTTGAAAGTGTCCCAAGTGCAGTTGCAAAAACCAACAAGCGCTACAAAGAAACTGGCTCACATGAGGACCGCCCCAGGAAAGGAAAACCAAGAGTCACCTCTGCTTCTGAGGGTAACTTTATCCGAGTCACCAGCCTCAGAAATCACAGGTTAAAAGCACCTCAGATTAGAGACCAGGTCAATGCCACACAGAGTTCTAGCATCAGACACATCTCTACAACAACTGTTAAGAGGAGACTTTGTGCAGCAGGCATTCATGGTAAAATAGCTGCTAGGAAACCACTGCTATGGACAGGCAACAAGCAGATTAGACTTCTTTGGGCTAAAGAACACAAGGAATGGACATTAGACCAGTGGAAATCTGGTCTGATGAGTCCAAATTTGAGATCTTTGGTTCCAACCATCATGTCTTTGTGCGACGCAGAAAAGGTGAACAGATGGACTCTACATGCCTGGTTCCCACTGTGAAGCATGAAGGAGGAGGTGTGATGGTGGGGGGCGCTTTGCTGGTGACACTGTTGGGGATTTTTTCAAAATTGAAGACATACTGTACCAGCATGACTACCACAGCATCTTGCAGCGGCATGCTATTCCATCCGGTTTGCGTTTAGTTGGACCAACATTTACATTTCAACAGGACAATGACCCCAAACACACCTCCAGGCTGTGTAAGGGCTATTTGATCAAGAAGGAGAGTGATGGGGTGCTACGCCAGATGACCTTGCCTCCACAGTCACCAGACCTGAACCCAATAGAGATGGTTTGGGGTGAGCTGGACCGCAGAGTGAAGGCAAAAGGGCTAACAAGTGCTAAGCATCTCTGGGAACTCCTTCAAGATTGTTGGAAGACCATTTCCAGTGACTACCTCTTGAAGCTCATCAAGAGAATGCCAAGAGTGTGCAAAGCAGTCATCAAAGCAAAAGGTGGCTACTTTGAAGAACCTAGAATATAAAACATATTTTCAGTTGTTTCATGCTTTTTTGTTAAGTTTATAATTCCAGGCGTTAATTCATAGTTTTGATGCCTTCAGTGTGAATTTACAATTTTCATAGTCATGAAAATACAGAAAAATCTTTAAATGAAAAGGTGTGTCCAAACTTTTGGTCTGTACTGTAGATCACTCTGTAATGATGATCTAATATAGGAATTTCACTTTTTGTATTGAAAAACTGAAATAAATTAACTTTTTGATGATATTCTAATTTTTTGAGATGCACCTATGCTTCCTGTAGAATATTAGTCTGTTCTTGATGGTTTTTCTTTGAGAGAGGTGGCTTCTTTGTTTTCTCTAACACTTGGCCAGCTTTCACGTCCTTTACCTCACTGTTTGTGTAGACGCTCTAAAACATGCCTGCTACCATTCATAAGCAAGCTCTGCACTGGCTAAAACCTCTTTACAAGAGGCCCTGAAGCCATCTTCTTAGTGTTAGGGGTCGAGTTCCCATCTCTGCACAGGGGGAATCTCGGGCCATCTCCGCTGCGGTCTCCCATTCTTCTCCTGCCGCAGTGGAGTCTGCTCAGCGGAGATGTCGGTCCCAGCGGCTCGCTCAGTCTGGCTCTGTACAGAGAGTTACTGCTGCTTTTCCTGCTTCTGCCATTGAAGTCAGTGCTGGGCGGCGGCGAGCAGACGCCTCTGGGACTAAGTCCTGCTTTTCTCGTTCTGAGCATGCCCAGTGTAAGATCTCTCAGTGGAGATCGAGGGTCACATGATCAGACACTGCAGCTAAGGTCCTGTAGGTGCTCATGCTCTGTGGCAGCCTCTCATTGGTCCTTCCAGGAAGGTCCTGTATGTGCTGCAACTATTTAAGGCTCACATGGCCGCACAGCCATGCGCTAGTATTGCTCTTTATTTATGTACTTTGCGCCAGTGTGGTCTTGTATGAGTGTGTTCAGGGACCCGGCTGAAATAAGCCCCTAGAATGCTGGCACCTCCGGCGAGGAGTTTGTATGCTTGGGTATTCAGGGACCAGACCAAAATAAGCCCTTAGAATGCTGGCACCTCCGGCGAGGAGTTTCGTGTGCATGCATGACCACTGACTGCTCTTGTTTAGGCAGTAGCCTGTGCCTCTGTGGAGTCTAACAGGGCACAGTGCTTTGAGTTCACGGCTGCTCTGTGAAGTAACAGAGTTAGCTAACACCGTCATTTAGTTCCGCTATTTGCTAGCAGCAGGTTCTCCTGCACGGTGGACCCCGGGCTGCGAACGCATCTATCATAATAAAATCATATATTCATTTGGTGCGTTCCGCTAGCCCTAACCTAACACTTAGCATCTGAATCTCTCTCTTTGAAGAACTTGATAACATTAATGGCCAAAATGGGAAAATCTAATAAGCAGCCTTGTCTTTGCCTGTAAAGCCATATTGATGCAAAGCAAATCACCTCGAGAGAGTGATATCAGTTGCCTTGTCCTCGCTAACTGTTAACTCTTTTTCCTAAGCTAATGAGAAGAACATTGAAATGATGTAAGCAGGTAATTTTATAAGAAAATATAAAGCTGCACTCTGGATTATTTAGAATGGTACATCTAGAAAATTGGAACTGCATTACTGCTATAGAACATTAGTTAATTGCTATATTATGTACAGTACATGTGGAATTTCACATGTACATAATATAGCACTTAACCAATGTTCTATAGCTGTAATGCAGTTCAAATATTCTAGATGTAGCATTCTAAACAATCCACAGTGCAGCTTTATATTTTCTTAGAATTGTTATGTTCGCTGGCACCTATTCCCACTAGTTGAATGTGCTGGTCAGTTTTTTCAGTTAGTAGCAGGTAACATTCCATGAAAATGGAGTTTTTATTTGTAAGATAATTGGCAAGATTTCAACATTTATCAGTTCATCTGGTATCACTATTCACAATCTTCTAGAGTTTATGTAAGCTACTACTATAAAAATTTGAAGCCGCAACCCTGGTGGGAAAAAAATTGCACCTCTTTACATTCAGATCTTACAAATATTCTTCGCTAATCAAAATATATATTAAGAGCAATTTATTTCACACAGTTGTCTATTGTAATGTACAATATGGGAATTTCTAGTTATACTGGTTTGTGCAAGAAAACAATATAAGAAACAACTTTTTTTAGATGTAGAATTAGACATTTGGCTTTATGTTTTTTTATGAATAAAAGCATAACATTAATAACCAATTCACAGTAAGGGCCCCTTCACACTGGTCGATTCTGCTACGATTACGACGCATTTGCGTCATATTCGACATCGCAGTACGAGCTCGTAGCCAGCGGTCACACTCTACGATGTTAACGCTTTTTCTGACGTAGTTGCGATGTGAACGTCACGCGTCGCAATCGTACGCTACCCTTCACACCGCCATAGTCCTACGACTCCGAGCGTGACGTATTACCAGCATGGGCGTGCTAAAACGTCACGCCCAATCAGGAGACAGGTATGCGGAAGCCCAACCCACGTAGTCGCATTACGAGCTCGTATGACCGCCGTCACATACTACGATTTCGACCGCCACAGCGAGACATTTACGACGAAAGAAAGTTCTGCTCTTTCTTTCACATCGTACGATGCTGGGCTGCGTCGCAAATCGTAACGCCATGTCACACTTTGCAACCTCGGAACGAGGACGGATAAACGTCACAAATCGAACGCTCGTTCAGACTTTGATTGCACAGTGTGAAGGGGCCCTAAAGCTCATCTATCTTCCATTTTCAAAGTTTTTCTTTGTATTGAAACAGAATATTGCGTTAAATGATAAATAAAACACTAAGTAGTAGTAGAAAAGCAGTTTAGATTTATTGAGCTAAGGAGAAACAAATAGATAACAGCTAAATGCTGCTGAGTTTTGTTTGTGATAAGCAACAGCTGCACTTGGAAGATCTGAAGGGGAAAATAGTTACTCCATGAAATGAAACAGGATAATCAATCAACAATAGAAGTTTGGATGCAAAAATCCTACTATACGAGATCAGATCGCTTCTCATTTTGTGGAAAGTATTGAATTCGTTTATAATTGAGGGTTTATTCCTAAATTATTTAAGGCATACAATGTTAGATAAACAGTATATACAATAATAGACTCAAGAAAAAACATCACCGGATACTTGCTAATTACATTGATTAATGCACCCTGTAATAATTATTGATTTTTCTGGCTTGATGTTCTTTAATTATGGTATCAAAATTAGACTTTACAAAAACGGATTCATCACTTTGTTGTGTTCATGTAAATGGTGACAATTTTAATTTACAAAAAGGCATAGAGTAACACTAATAAAAAAAGAAATTCAATCTGCTGTGGAGAAGTTTTGAGCGGGTGTGGAAAAAAATGCTGCAATCAATGAATTGAGTGCTTTGAAATATTGGTAATTTTTATCAATGAACAAAATTAAAATGAATGAACAAAAAAAGAAATATAAATCAAATCAATAATTGGTTTGACCGTTAGAAATAAGAGGATCGATCTGCTAATAATTGACTTTGCAGGTCCCAGTGAATTAAAACAATTCAATCAGTGAGGATTGCAAAAACAAAAAAATGACGAGCGCCATTTCAAACATTGATGAAGACTGCACAAGTTTTCAAGTGGGCTGATTTGGGAGTGGTCACACAGGTTTTCCCTTAAATACTTTGCTATCAGGCCCAGAGCAGCCAATAAGGAGGGACTATTACATTGACTATGAAAGATGAGTGCAGGAAAAGCAGAGGCCATATTAGGGTTTTACAGCCTAGCCATAGAAGATCAAAGTGCACAGTTTATCACAACAGGTAGGGGATATAAAAAACTAAGGGTACCGTCACACAGTACCATTTACATCGCTACGACGGCACGATTCGTGACATCGTAGCATCGTATGATTATCGCTCCAGTGTCGTAGACTGCGGTCACACGTTGAAATCACGGCGCTGGAGCGATGCCGAAGTCCCCGGGTAACCAGGGTAAACATCGGGTTACTAAGCGCAGGGCCGCGCTTAGTAACCCGATGTTTACCCTGGTTACCAGCGTAAACGTAAAAAAAACCAAACACTACATACTTACATTCCGGTGTCTGTCCCCCGGCGTTCTGCTTCTCTCCACTGTGTAAGCGCCATAGCCGGAAAGCACAGCGGTGACGTCACCACTGTGCTCGCTTTCCGGCTTGCCGGCGCTCACAGTGCAGAGAAGCTGAGACGCCGGAGGACAGACACCGGAATGTGAGTATGTACTGTTTGTTTTTTTACGTTTACGCTGGTAACCAGGGTAAACATCGGGTTACTAAGCGCGGCCCTGCGCTTAGTAACCCGATGTTTACCCTGGTTACAAGCGAACACATCGCTGGATCGCTGTCACACACACCGATCCAGCGATGTCAGCGGGTGATCAAGCGACGAAAGAAAGTTCCATACGATCTGCTACGACGTACGATTCTCAGCAGGGTCCCTGATCGCTGCTGCGTGTCAGACACTGCGATATCGTATGGATATCGCTAGAACGTCATGAATCGTACCGTCGTAGCGATCAAAATGGCACTGTGTGACAGTACCCTAAGTCTGCTTGTGGTGTAATGCTGCAGTGAGTGAGTAGTAGTCTCAGTCTGTAAAAAATAATATACATACTCAAGTGATAGGGAAGTGCTGGAACTGAAGAGTGAGTGTGATTGAAAATTGATTCATCTATGATATATGATATATTTTAGTGCAGCACCATAATTACATATTATTCCCTTAGACAAATAATTTGAGGTCACCAGGTCATGAATAAAGCTGTGTTTGTATTAAAGAACTCAAAAGGGATAGAATATAGTACTGGGAAAACTCAAATTCTCATACGTGTATTTAACAGGTAATTTTTGACATGTAAATTTTTTAAGGAGAATTCAATAAAGCTGTAACATTGGAATTTAAAAAAATGCACTTATCAATAGATTCTAGCCATGATTTCTAATGGAACTATTTCCTTTCCTTTCATTCAACCCTCCAGTACTATTTATGTAAATGGATGTAACTGGGAAATTCCAATGTAGCTTTGGATTATTGCATTTCTCACAAAATTTCTTATTTTTTAAAAAGAATAGTGATGAGCAAATACATTTGGCACTATTCGTTCCCCTCACTAATAGTATGTTATTTGGGCTTTCTGTTATTCAGCGAGTATTTTGGTATTCACCTCGGTATATTCGAATTACATGCCCAGCATGTTGGCACTAGAGTTGAGCGACTTTTAATTTTTTCGGATCGAGTCGGGTTTCGCGAAAAAACTGATCGAGTCGGGTCGGGTGAAATCGGACGATTATTGCGAAAAGTCAGGGGCCGACTGAAACACGAAACCCAATGCAAGTCAATGGGGAATCAAAGTCGGCAGTGAGTGGAGGACAGGAAAACACCTACAGTGCCCATTTTAATGCCAAACACATAAATTCTTATTACTGAAGCTTGTCAATCTTAATTTACTTTATAATAATAGTTAGGCATTGAAAACTGGGGGTCATTTGGCTAAAGTTGTGGGGGATAAGGCTGGATCAAGATTTTCGTGGGCCCAGGAAACGCGGAATACGTCACGGCGGTGAAGCATGGAGAGGTAAGTTTTTCAACTTTGCAAGTGCTGTGATCCTGAGCAAGCAGGAGGGGCCCACTCATTGGCACTGGCACAGGGCCCCTCATAGTACGGCGGTGTGTTTGACGGCGGGTGGTGCCTCCCACTGGCAGAGACACTTTTGCATACTATGAGGGGCCCTGTGCAAGTGACGTCGCCAACGAGTATGCCCCCCCACCTGATGAAGGAACCTGCACTTTCATCTGCACCTTCCTCTTTGTCCCCATGTAAGGTGGTATAGTATGCGGGAAAAGGAACCTGACTTTCAGCAGGGTCAGATTCTGGCTGTGTAGAGTGCAAGGGGAATGTAGTGGTCTGGGTCAATATACCAGCAGACTCATCTAGCAGTGGCTGGGCAATGGGCAAGATGAGGAGAAAACACAGATATAGGCCCAAATAATAAAGAGGCTAAATGCAGTTCAAAATTGGTAACAAAACTAAACAGGCAGCATTGCTTTCTTCAGTGGAGGAAAACTGTAATGAGTGGTAGACACAGTTAGTAGGTCCAAATAATAAAGTAGGCTAAATGCAGTTCAAATGTGGTAACAGGACTAAACAGGCAGCATTGCTTTGTTCAGTGGAGGAAAACTAATGAGTGGCAGACACAGTTAGTAGGCCCAAATAATAAAGTAGGCTAAATGCAGTTCAAATGTGGTAACAGGACTAAACAGGCGGCATTGCTTTGTTCAGTGGAGGACAACTGTAATGAGTAGCAGACACAGTTAGTAGGCCCAAATAATAAAGTAGGATAAACAAAGTTCAAATGTGGTAACAGGACTAAACAGGCGGCATTGCTTTGTTCAGTGGAGGAAAACTGTAATGAGTGGCAGACACAGTTAGTAGGCCCAAATAATAAAGTAGGCTAAATGCAGTTCAAATGTGGTAACAGGACTAAACAGGCGGCATTGCTTTGTTCAGTGGAGGACAACTGTAATGAGTGGCAGACACAGTTAGTAGGCCCAAATAATAAAGTAGGCTAAACAAAGTTCAAATGTGGTAACAGGACTAAACAGGCGGCATTGCTTTGTTCAGTGGAGGAAAACTGTAATGAGTGGCAGACACAGTTAGTAGGCCCAAATAATAAAGTAGGATAAATGCAGTTCAAATGTGGTAACAGGACTAAACAGGCAGCATTGCTTTGTTCAGTGGAGGACAACTGTAATGAGTGGCAGACACAGTTAGTAGGCCCAAATAATAAAGTAGGCTAAGCGAAGTTCAAATGTGGTAACAGGACTAAACAGGCGGCATTGCTTTGTTCAGTGAAGGAAAACTGTAATGAGTGACAGACACAGTTAGTAGGCCCAAATAATAAAGTAGGCTAAATGCAGTTCAAATGTAGTAACAGGACTAAACGGGCAGCATTGCTTTGTTCAGTGGAGGAAAACTAATGAGTGGCAGACACAGTTAGTAGGCCCAAATAATAAAGTAGGCTAAATGCAGTTCAAATGTGGTAACAGGACTAAACAGGCGGCATTGCTTTGTTCAGTGGAGGAAAACTGTAATGAGTGGCAGACACAGTTAGTAGGCCCAAATAATAAAGTAGGCTAAGCGAAGTTCAAATGTGGTAACAGGACTAAACAGGCGGCATTGCTTTGTTCAGTGAAGGAAAACTGTAATGAGTGGCAGACACAGTTAGTAGGTCCAAATAATAAAGTAGGCTAAATGCAGTTCAAATGTGGTAACAGGACTAAACAGGCAGCATTGCTTTGTTCAGTGGAGGAAAACTAACGAGTGGCAGACTCAAGTAGGCCCAAATAATAAAGTAGGCTAAATGCAGTTAAAATGTGGTAACAGGATTAAACAGGCAGCATTGCTTTGTTCAGTGGAGGACAACTGTAATGAGTGGCAGACACAGTTAGTAAGCCCAAATAATAAAGTAGGCTAAACAAAGTTCAAATGTGGTAACAGGACTAAACAGGCGGCATTGCTTTGTTCAGTGGAGGACAACTGTAATGAGTGGCAGACACAGTTAGTAGGCCAAATAATAAAGTAGGCTAAATGCAGTTCAAATGTGGTAACAGGACTAAACAGGCAGCATTGCTTTGTTCAGTGGAGGACAACTGTAATGAGTGGCAGACACAGTTAGTAGGCCCAAATAATAAAGTAGGCTAAACGAAGTTCAAATGTGGTAACAAGACTAAAAAGGGCGGCATTGCTTTGTTCAGTGGAGGAAAACTGTAATGAGTGGCAGACACAGTTAGTAGGCCCAAATAATAAAGTAGGCTAAATGCAGTTCAAATGTGGCAACAGGACTAAACAGGCGGCATTGCTTTGTTCAGTGGAGGATAACTGTAATGAGTGGCAGACAGTTAGTAGGCCCAAATAATAAAGTAGGCTAAATGCAGTTAAAATATGGTAACATGACTACACAGGCGGCATTGCTTTGTTCAGTGGGGAAAATTGTAATGACTAGCAGACTAAGTTAGTAGGCCCAAGTAATAAAGTGGGCTAAATGTCTGCCAAAAAATTGTTCATAAATAAACAGGCGACATTGCTTTGCTCAGTGTCGGAAAATTGTAATGAGTAGCAGACTAACTTAGTAGGCCCAAATAATAAAGTGGGCTAAATGTCTGCCAAAAAATTGTTCATAAATAAACAGGCAACATTGCTTTGCTCAGTGTCGGAAAATTGTAATGAGTAGCAGACTAAGTTAGTAGGCCCAAATAATAAAGTGGGCTAAATGTCTGCCAAAAAATTGTTCATAAATAAACAGGTGGCATAGCTAGGTACAGGGGTGGGCTCCTCTGCTGAGTAGCAGACAGTGGTAGTAGGTGCAAAATATTAGCTGGTCTAAATGGAGGCCAGGGCACCTGTATATTTTAACTATCATCTATCATTTCAACAAATTTGTATTGGCAGTGCCATTGAAGGACTTAACAGCACAGACTACACAGTGGTGGAGCAGGGAGAGGTAAGTATTGCAAGTGGTAGAGCACTGTTTGAGCTGGGGGGAACACTCTCTCGTGGGTGGCAGTACTGGCACAGGGCCCCTCATATTACGACGGTGTGTCTGACGTTGGTTGTGCACCACCAACGTCAGAGAAACTTCATTGCACTATGAGGGACCCTGTGCCAGTGCCGTCGCCGAAGAGTGGGCCCACCCACCTGTCCAGGCAAACGGCACTCGCATGGCTGCTTGCGCCAGGTGGTGACCATGGCCCTGTGTAGGGAGTCAGCCCATTTAGGGAGGTATAAAAATGGCCTATGGTGGACATTCAGCAGCTGCAAATGGAGAAATTGGAGAAGTCATAAGAGGAGGCCAAAAGCAAGACATTTTTTCAGGCAAGCTACGTGTCAGCAGGGGAAGGTAGGGCAAAATAATTTGAAATCCATGATTGGTTCATTTTAATGAAGGTTAGATCATCAACATTTTGGGTAGCCAGACGTGTCCTTTTTTCGGTCAGTATTGAACCAGCAGCACTGAAGATTCTTTCTGATAGCACACTAGCAGTAGGGCAAGCGAGCTCCTGTAGTGCATATTCTGCCAATTCAGGCCAGGAGGAGGAGCATCCACTGATGACTCGCTGCTTTTATATTTGGAACTTTCTGAAAAGGAGGCGAAAGAGCTAGAGGCTGAGTCAGCAAGGAAAGCCAAAACTTTTTCCTGCTGCTCCGGCTTTAAAAGCTGTTTTCCTACTCCCAGATAAGGGAGCCTTCGAGGCCTTGTGTAGCCAGACGATGATGCTGGCTCAACACCTCCAGCCTTAGGTGCTATTGTGCTTTTGCCACTACCACCAGATGCACCACCACCACCACCACCATCAGTACCAGCTGGCAACCACCGCCCACGGGCTGTTCCACCAGACTTCCTCATTTTTTTGAAAATCTAACCAAAATAACAACCGTTATATGGTACTGTAAAACAAGGTAGAAGGTGTATATAAACTTGTTGAGAATTTAAATCTCCCTTTTTTTTGGGAGACTGAACAAAAACTCAGGCCCTGTGCACAAAACAACACAATGAAAGTGGCAGAAAGTGGCTGGCTGATATACGACAAACTAACAGGACTAAAGTTTATCCACTGTGTGAGAATTTGAATCTCACTTTTTTTAGGGGAGACCGAATCAAAACTCAGGCCCAGTGTATATAACAATGCAATCTAAGTGGCAAAGAGTGGCTGGCTGACATACGACAAACTAACAGGACTGAAGTATATCCACTTTGTGAGAATTTGAATCTCACTTTTTTTTTTTGCAGACTGAACCAAAACTCAGGCCCAGTCTATAAAACAACACAATGTAAGTGGCAGAAAGTGGCTGGAAGATATATGAAAAAATACAAGGACTGTAGTACAATTTCAATCTCTCTACAATGATCTCAGGACAAGTATGGCAGCAATAAAAAGGACTGCTGCACACAAAAGTGTGGACAAATAAACAAGATAACTATGCAGAAAGGAGCAACAGGATTTTTGCTTTTAAAAAAGCAGTTGGTTTGCACAGCAGCGTGCAAACAGCAATGCAGCTAATCAGGGAGCCTTATAAGGCAGCCTAATAAGCTACAGAGCTGATGCCCAAAAATATAGCCTCCACTGTCCCTGCAAAAAAAGGTGGTGTTGGACAGTGGAAATCGCTACAGCACAAGCAGTTTGGGGGTTAATCTTCCCTCCCTAACTATATCCCTTCTTCTGATGAAGCTGCAGCAACCTCTCCCTATGCTAAGATCGGCAGAAGTAAGATGGTGGTCGGCATGCACGCCCCTTTATAGCCCCTGTGACGCCGCAGAATGCAAGCCAATCACTGTCATGCCCTTCTTTAAGATGGTGGGGACCGAGACCTATGTCATCATGCTGCCCACACTCTGCGTCCTCCTTCATTGGCTGAAAAATGCGCTGAAAGCGTCATATGAAACATGACTTTTGCGTGCAGATCGGCGACCTCATGGCCGATCCCACACTAGGATCGTGTCGGGTTTCATGAAACCCGACTTTGCCGAAAGTCAGAGATTTTTGAATTTGTCCGATCCGTTTCGCTCAACCATAGTTGGCACTTTATTTGCTTGCCTATCGCAATAATGCCGGCACCATCTTTGGTGTTGGATTTCTGTGATTGGCTGCCTGAACACCGAGTGTTTGTCACTCTGCCATCTGCATGACAGCGAGGCAAACACTACTTCTGATCAGTGGTGAAATCATACCCGCTGGTCAGAGAGCTGCAGTTACCAGGCTGTCAAAAGACAGCGTGAGTACGCAGCTGTAATCAGCGGCATAAAGTTTACCTCCAGTCACTGGTGTCAGCTGATGAGAATACAGCTCCAATCAGCCGACGCCTGCAGCCAGTAATAACAGTGCGAGGAGGTGTATTCATCAGCAGGCTCCTGCACTGTAAATAAATAAATTTAAAACAAAACAGTGTGGGTTGCCTGTATTTTTGATAACCAGCTAGGCAAAACTCACAACTGGTGGCTGCAAACCTCAGCTGTCAGCTTCATCAAGGCTGGTTGTCAAGAGTAGAGAGGTCCCCAAGCCATATTTTTTAATTATTTAAATAAATAATAAAAAAATGGCATGGAGTCCCCCCATTTTTGACAACAAGCCTTGCTGAAACAGACAACTGGGGCCTGGTATGCTCAGGCTGGTAAGTGGCCATGGATATTGCCTTCCCAGCCTAAAAAAAGCAGCCCGCAGCTGCCCAGAAAAGGCACATCTATTAGATGCGACAATTCTGGCAATTTGCCTGGCTCTTCTCACTTGACCTGTAGCCCTCATCTCCTGTAAGAAAACAAAAATTAAAAAAAAAAAATCACTCACCTCTCCATTGTCCTGTCTCACATAGTAATCCATGTCTTGGGATAAATAGTTTTCAACCTGGACAGTGCCAAAATGCGACCGTCCAGGCTGAGAACCACTGGTGAATTAGCTGCTGTGAGCGCAGCCTCAGTGACTAGCAGTGATGTCATCAAATTTCTCACCTTGATCTGCGGTGAAGTCACTGAGCTTGAACTGTGGCGACCTCATCACTGGCTTTTTTCGCACAGTGCTAAGCCACATAGCCACACCGCAGTCTGGCTATGAATGCAGCCTCAGTGACCGGATGTAACCTTGATGACATCACCGCTAGTCATTGATGCTGTGCTCACAGCCGCTCATTCACCAGTGGTTGTCAGCCTGTATAGTCGCATCTTGACATCATCCAGGTTGAAAACTATTTATCCCCCAGACATGGAATATGGTGTGGGACAGAAAAACGGAGAGGCGAGGGATATTGTTGTTTTTTATTTATTGTTTTCTTACAGGAGACAAGGAATTAGTGGAATATGGGCTCCACAGTCAGAGGCACGTTCCTTATGCAGTACCGTGCCTGCCAGACTGTGGAGACCTGTGTGTTGTAAACATTGCCTTCCCCCCACCCACCAGTCATGCAATGAAACACAGACAATCCTAGGTGGGTTGAATAGGTCAGTCACAGTTTATCAATTACATCTGCAGAGAAAGGCAATTGCGTTTTATAATGGGAGGCTCGTCGCCGAGCTCCTGTCCGCGATTAACAGGCAATGTGGCCAATGAACGTTTACGAACCTTTGCCCTCTTCTGCTTCTTCCGCCATGGAGGATCCCATGTATGACCTACAAGAGACTCTGACACCCACCCATCAATATTAGGGCCTGTTCAACTCCATCCTGTAAGCCAGACAAAAAAATTATTGACGCCAATGTCCGTCAGGTGAACTCCGTCTGGTGCTGTGTTGTCCCCTTCCAGCTGGTGGTGACGAACTACAATATCACATTTTTTTCTCACAAATTTTCCAATCAGAGCATTGAATTTCTTCCTTGTGCGCTCTATTGCTTTTGCATCCCTTGCGCCATGCCAGACTACCCGTGGTATCATCCCTGACCACACCAGTGCCATATTTGGGAATAAACAGCTGAAACGTTCCATGTCTGTTGTCATCCATTTACACAGATCAGCGACCTTCTGATTGCCAAGATCACTGCAACATGCCACGTGTAAAGGTACCGTCACATTAAGCGACGCTGCAGCAATATAGACAATGATGCCGATCGCTGCAGCGTCGCTGTTTCGTCATTGTGTGGTCGCTGGAGAGCTGTCACACAGACAGCTCTCCAGCGACCAATGATGCCGAAGTCCCTGGGTAACCAGGGTAAACATCGGGTTACTAAGCGCAGGGCCGCGCTTAGTAACCCGATGTTTACCCTGGTTACCAGTGTAAATGTTAAAAAAACCCAAACACTACATACTTACATTCCGGTGTCTGTCGCGTTCCCCGGCGTCCACTTCCCTGCACTGTGTAAGCGCCGGCCGTAAAGCAGAGCGGTGACGTCACTGCTGTGCTCTGCTTTACGGCCGGCCAGCGCTGACACAGTGCAGGGAAGCGGACGCCGGGGGACGCGACAGACACCGCAATGTAAGTATGTAGTGTTTGTTTTTTTTTACATTTACAATGGTAACCAGGGTAAATATCGGGTTACTAAGCGCGGCCCTGCGCTTAGTAACCCGATGTTTACCCTGGTTACCAGTGAAGACATCGCTGAATCAGCGTCACACACGCCGACTCAGCGATGTCAGTGGGTGATCCAGCGATGAAATATGGTGCTGGCCTTCTAGCTCCGACCAACGATGTCACAGCAGGATCCTGATCGCTGCTGCGTGTCAAACACAATGATATCGCTATCCAGGACGCTGCAACGTCACGGATCGCTATCGTTATCGTTAAGTTGTTCAGTGTGATGGTACCTTAACACTACTATCACCAGGCGTTTTGCCATCCTTGAGATGCCAACTATCTCTTTGAACACCTGTTGCCACTGGGGGCCTTTGATACCCCTCCAGTTGGCTTCTAGACCCAGGAAGCCAAGATTACTTCCTCCCGGCTGCAGCTTGGCCCTTTTTTCCGCACAACAGACATAGGAATGTCCTACAGCCCAAACTTCCACTCCTGTAAGAGATAAAATATGTTAATTCAGCAAATCAGGTCTTATGTATCTGGCGAAGCATTCGGATTGCCATCGACCCATTCTCTGCACCTCGGCCTCCGACACTCCTGCCCTAGCTGTTTCAGTAGCTGCACTGATTCAGAACGAATGTGTTCCGTACTTGTTCGGATTAGCACCATTTTTTTTCTAAGCATAGCTTGAAAATTGCTTGAAATTGGTATTTGGTCAAAGGGGACCCATCTGTATGAGTTAGACGAAATCTCCCCGCGTGTCTTACTCTGGCAAATTTTTTGACAATTTTTAGTGGGCATACTCGGTCATCTGCATAGTTAACAGAGGACACATGTGCACCTACAGTACCAGTGGGATTGCACTTGGATTTTTTCACTTGAATGCGCAGAGCGTTGTTGCATATAACTATGTTCTCGTTAATTAGGCCTCCTTCTGACTCATTTTTTGACCGCGGTAGCAAAAGCTGCAGATATGAGGACTGTCTCGTATTGTGATGTGCAGACTAATGGGGATATTGAAATAATGTCATGCAATAGTCTCAATGAAATGGGGCTGCGGCATTCCTGGCTCGGTTGAAGCCTTTTCCAGCCATTAATGGCTTGTTTAATGAAAAAGAGCTTTGTTGCAAAAGCTTCCAGGTGTCCGCCGAGGGGGAAAGAGGAAGTAACTGGCCTGGACACCTGGATTTAACCCCTGTAGGTGTGGCCGTAGGAGCCTTCCCCTTTAAGAAACATTGGCCAGCAGGAGCATCCCAATTAGTGCATCACCAAGGGAAGTGGTGCAAGGAAGGAATTGGGCACTGATGGTATTTTATTGGCTTTAGCCATATGGATTCCACAGTCAGAGGCATGTTCCTTTTGCAGTACCGTGCCTGCCATTCTTGTAGTGTCTTTATTTATCATATAACTATAGGATTAGTAATGGAGAGGTGTCTTATAGACACCTTTCCATTACTAAGCCATAGACTTGATGTCACCTGACAATACAAAGGTGACATCAACCCCCCCAATTATCACCCCACTTGCCATCGCTACAGGACAAATGGGAAGAGCAAGGCTAATAGCCAAAATTGGCACATCTTAGAGATGCGCCTTTTCTGGGGTGGCTGAGAGCTGATGTCAGCACACAGCTGTCAGCATAGCCTTTGCTGGTTATTAATTATAGGGTGACCATACATCATTTTTTTGGGGGTCCCTTTTTTAAGAGCCAGTAAAGGTGAAGTATGCAGCCGTGAGCTGACATTAATAGCCTGGGAAGCTTCTATCTATCTATCTATCTATCTATCTATCTATCTATCTATCTATCTATCTATCCCATCCATTTTAGCTTTTTACCCATGTCCCCTGACCTGTTTGTTGGGTCCAGCAGAAAAATATTCAGCTTTCCAATTGACTTGCATTGGATTCATTATTTGGTATGAATATATGGATATTAGAAAGTATTTGTGCCGATTTTCCCAAATCTGGATATTTTACTCATCATCACTAAAACATGCTTCGCACTGACGAGGGCCAACAGCCCAAAACACCGTGTCTGTGAATTGAGATACTGATTTGGCTTTTATCCTAAGTCATATTGCACGACTCGTTAAAGGGTTGATTGTGACTTGTAGGATCGCTACTTCCAACAGGTGGCGCTATAGAGTTAAGTCCTCTTTTTCTCAGAAGAGGCTATTTGCACACTAAAATAGATTAAGTATTTTCATTGTTTGCTCATTAGTTTCCATGTTTAACCCCTTAGTGACAGAGCCAATTTGGTACTTAATGACCGAGCCAATTTTTACAATTCTGACCAGTGTCACTTTATGAGGTTATAACTCTGGAACGCTTTATCGGATCCCGCTGATTCTGAGATTGTTTTTTCGTGACATGTTGTACTTCAAGTTAGTGGTAACATTTCTTCGATATTACTTGCAATTATTTATGAAAAAAATGGAAATATGGCGAAAATTTTTAAAATTTTGCAATTTTCAAACTTTGTATTTTTATGCCCTTAAATCAGAGAGATATGTCACAAAAAATAGTTAATAAATAACATTTCTCACATGTCTACTTTACATCAGCACAATTTTGGAAACAATTTTTTTTTTTGTTAGGGAGTTATAAGGGTTAAAAGTTGACCAGCAATTTCTCATTTTTACAACACCATGTTTTTTTTAGGGACCACATCACCTTTGAAGTGATTTTGAGGGGTCTATATGATAGAAAATAACCAAGTGTGACACCATTCTAAAAACTGCACCCCTCAAGCTGCTCAAAACCACATTCAAGAAGTTTATTAACCCTTTACGTACTTCACAGGAACTAAAACAATGTGGAAGAAAAAAATGAACATTTTACTTTTTTTTGCAAACATTTTACTTCAGAACCATTTTTTTTAATTTTCACAAGTGTAAAAACAGAAATTTAACCACAAATTTTGTTGTGCAATTTTTCCTGAGTACACCGATACCCCATATGTGGAGGTAAACCACTGTTTGGGCGCACCGCAGAGCTTGGAAGTGAAGGAGCACCGTTTGACTGTTTCAATGCAGAATTGGCTGGAATTGAGATCGGACGCCATGTCGCGTTTGGAGAGCCCCTAATGTGCCTAAACAGTGGAAACCCCCCACAAATGACACCATTTTGGAAACTAGACCCCCCAAGGAACTTATCTAGATGTGTGGTGAGCACTTTGAACCCCCAAGTGCTTCACAGAAGTTTATAACGTAGAGCCGTGAAAATAAAAAATCGCATTTGTTTTCACAAAAATGATTTTTTCGCCCACAAATTCTTATTTTCACAAGGGTAACAGGAGAAATTAGACCACAAAAGTTGTTGTGCAATTTCTCCTGAGTACGTCGATACCCCATATGTGGAGGTAAACCACTGTTTGGGCGCACCGCAGAGCTTGGAAGTGAAGGAGCACCGTTTGACTTTTTCAATGCAGAATTGGCTGGAATTGAGATCGGATGCCATGTCGCGTTTGGAGAGTCCCTGATGTGCCTAAACAGTGGAAACCCCCCACAAGTGATACCATTTTGGAAACTAGACCCCTTAAGGAACTTATCTAGATGTGTGGTGAGCACTTTGAACCCCCAAGTGCTTCAAAGAAGTTTATAACGTAGAGCCGTGAAAATAAAAAATCTCATTTTTTCTACAAAAATGATCTTTTTGCCCCCAAATTTTTATTTTCACAAGGGTAACAGGAGAAATTAGGCCACAAAAGTTGTTGTGCAATTTCTCCTGAGTACGTCGATACCCCATATATGGGGGTAAACCACTGTTTGGGCGCACCGCAGAGCTTGGAAGAGAAGGAGTGTCGTTTTACTTTTTCAATGTAGAATTGGCTGGAATTGAGATCGGACGCCATGTCGCGTTTGGAGAGCCCCTAATGTGCCTAAACAGTGGAAACCCCCCACAAATGACACCATTTTGGAAACTAGACCCCCCAAGGAACTTATCTAGATGTGTGGTGAGCACTTTGAACCCCCAAGTGCTTCACAGAAGTTTATAACGTAGAGCCGTGAAAATAAAAAATCGCATTTGTTTTCACAAAAATGATTTTTTCGCCCACAAATTCTTATTTTCACAAGGGTAACAGGAGAAATTAGACCACAAAAGTTGTTGTGCAATTTCTCCTGAGTACGTCGATACCCCATATGTGGAGGTAAACCACTGTTTGGGCGCACCGCAGAGCTTGGAAGTGAAGGAGCACCGTTTGACTTTTTCAATGCAGAATTGGCTGGAATTGAGATCGGATGCCATGTCGCGTTTGGAGAGTCCCTGATGTGCCTAAACAGTGGAAACCCCCCACAAGTGATACCATTTTGGAAACTAGACCCCTTAAGGAACTTATCTAGATGTGTGGTGAGCACTTTAAACCCCCAGGTGCTTCACAGAAGTTTATAACGTAGAGCCGTGAAAATAAAAAAATCGCATTTTTTCTACAAAAATGATCTTTTTGCCTCCAAATTTTTATTTTACCAAGGGTAACAGGAGAAAATGGACCCCAGAGGCTGTTGTACAATTTGTCCTGAGTACGCCGACACCCCATATGTGGGGGTAAACCACTGTTTGGGCGCATGGCTGAGCTCGGAAGCAAAGGAGCGCCATTTGACTTTTCAATGCAAAATTGACTGGAATTGAGATCGGACGCCATGTCGCGTTTGGAGAGCCCCTGATGTGCCTAAACAGCAGAAACCCCCCAAAAGTGACCCCATTTTGGAAACTAGACCCCCCATGGAACTTATCTAGATGTGTAGTGAGAACTTTGAATGCCCAAGTGCATCACAGAAGTTTATAATGCAGAGTCGTGAAAATAAAAAATATATATTTTTTAACAATAAAGATTTTTTAGCCCCCAAGTTTTTATTTTCACAAGGGTAACAAGAGAAATTGGACCCCAAAAGTTGTTGTCCAATTTGTCCTGAGTATGCTGGTACCCCATATGTGGGGGTAAACCACTGTTTGGGCGCACGGCAGAGCTCGGAAGGGAAGGAGTGCCATTTTGGAATGCAGACTTTGATAGAATTGTCTGCGGGCGTTATGTTGCCTTTGCAGACCCCTAATGTACCTAAACAGTAGAAACCCCCAACAAGTGACCCCATTTTGGAAAATAGACCCCCAAAGGAACTTATGTAGATATGTGGTGAGAACTTTGAATGCCCAAGTGCTTCACAGAAGTTTATAATGCAGAGTAGTGAAAATAAAAAATATTTTTTTTCCCACAAAAAAGATTTTTTTAGCCCCCAAATTTTTATTTTCACAAGGGTAACAAGAGAAATTGGACCGCAAAAGTTGTTGTCCAATTTGTCCTGAGTATGCTGGTACCCCATATGTGGGGGTAAACCACTGTTTGGGCGCACGGCAGAGCTCGGAAGGGAAGGAGCGCCATTTTGGAATGCAGACTTTGATAGAATTGTCTGCGGGCGTTATGTTGCGTTTGCAGACCCCTAATGTACCTAAACAGTAGAAACCCCCACAAGTGACCAAATTTTGGAAACTAGACCCCCTAAGGAACTTATCTAGATATGTGGTGAGAACTTTGAAAGCTCAAGTGCTTCACAGAAATTTATAATGCAGAGTAGTGAAAATAAAAAAATATATTTTTTTCCAACAAAAAAGATTTTTAGCCCCCAAGTTTTTATTTTCACAAGGGTAACAAGAGAAATTGGACCCCAAAAGTTGTTGTCCAATTTGTCCTGAGTTTGCTGGTACCCCATATGTGGGGGTAAACCACTGTTTGGGCGCACGGCAGAGCTCGGAAGGGAAGGAGTGCCACTTTGGAATGCAGACTTTGATAGAATTGTCTGCGGGCGTTATGTTGACTTTGCAGACCCCTAATGTACCTAAACAGTAGAAACCCCCAACAAGTGACCCCATTTTGGAAAATAGACCCCCAAAGGAACTTATCTAGATATGTGGTGAGAACTTTGAATGCCCAAGTGTCATGATTCTCAATGGCGAGAGAACATAGCCCAGCATATATGAGAACTAGCTCTTGGAAGATGGAAACTATACTGACCATGAACTAAACCTGCCGCACAACTAGAAGTGGCCGGGTAGCATGCCTACGTTTTTTTATCCCTAGATGCCCAGCGCCAGCCGGAGAACTACCTAATCCTAGCAGAGGAAAAGACAGTCCTGGCTCACCTCTAGAGAAATTTTCCCAAAAGGCAGACAGAGGCCCCCACATATATTGGCGGTGATTTAAGATGAAATGACAAACGTAGTATGAAAATAGGTTTAGCAAAATCGAGGTCCGCTTACTAGATAGCATGAAGACAGAAAGGGCACTTTCATGGTCAGCAGAAAACCCTATCAAAACACCATCCAGAAATTACTTTAAGACTCTAGCATTAACTCATAACACCAGAGTGGCAATTTCCGCTCACAAGAGCTTTCCAGACACAGTAACGAAACAGCAGCTGTGAACAGGAACAAAATGCAAAAACACACAAGGACAAAAGTCCAACTTAGCTGGGAGTTGTCTAGTAGCAGGAACATGCACAGAAAGGCTACTGATTACATTGTTGACCGGCATGAAACTGACAGAGGAGCAAGGTTATATAGCGACTCCCACATCCTGATAGGAGCAGGTGAACAGAGGGGATGATGCACACAAGTTAAATTCCACAAGTGGCCACCGGGGGAGCCCAGAATCCAATTTCACAACAGTACCCCCCCCTCAAGGAGGGGGCACCGAACCCTCACCAGAACCACCAGGGCGATCAGGATGAGCCCTATGAAAGGCACGGACAAGTTCGGAGGCATGAACATCAGAGGCAGTGACCCAAGAATTATCCTCCTGACCGTATCCCTTCCATTTGACCAGATACTGGAGTTTCCGTCTGGAAACACGAGAGTCCAAGATCTTTTCCACAACGTACTCCAACTCACCCTCAACCAACACCGGAGCAGGAGGCTCAACGGAAGGCACAGCTGGTACCTCATACCTGCGCAACAATGACCGATGAAAAACATTATGAATCGAAAAGGATGCAGGGAGGTCCAAACGGAAGGACACAGGGTTAAGAATCTCCAATATCTTGTACGGGCCGATGAACCGAGGCTTAAACTTAGGAGAAGAAACCCTCATAGGGACAAAACGAGAAGACAACCACACCAAGTCCCCAACACAAAGCCGAGGACCAACACGACGACGGCGGTTGGCAAAAAGCTGAGTCTTCTCCTGGGACAATTTCAAATTGTCCACCACCTGCCCCCAAATCTGATGCAACCTCTCCACCACAGCATCCACTCCAGGACAATCCGAAGATTCCACTTGACCGGAGGAAAATCGAGGATGAAACCCCGAATTACAGAAAAACGGGGACACCAAGGTGGCAGAGCTGGCCCGATTATTGAGGGCGAACTCCGCCAAAGGCAAAAAAGCAACCCAATCATCCTGATCCGCAGACACAAAACACCTCAAATATGTCTCCAAGGTCTGATTAGTCCGCTCGGTCTGGCCATTAGTCTGAGGATGGAAAGCAGACGAAAAAGACAAATCTATGCCCATCCTAGCACAGAATGCCCGCCAAAATCTAGACACGAATTGGGTCCCTCTGTCAGAAACGATATTCTCCGGAATACCATGCAAACGAACAACATTTTGAAAAAACAGAGGAACCAACTCGGAAGAAGAAGGCAACTTAGGCAAGGGAACCAGATGGACCATCTTAGAGAAACGGTCACACACCACCCAGATGACAGACATCTTCTGAGAAACAGGCAGATCCGAAATAAAATCCATCGAGATGTGCGTCCAAGGCCTCTTCGGAATAGGCAAGGGTAACAACAATCCACTAGCCCGAGAACAACAAGGCTTGGCCCGAGCACAAACGTCACAAGACTGCACAAAGCCTCGCACATCTCGTGACAGGGAAGGCCACCAGAAGGACCTTGCCAACAAATCCCTGGTACCAAAGATTCCAGGATGACCTGCCAACGCAGAAGAATGAACCTCAGAGATGACTCTACTGGTCCAATCATCAGGAACAAACAGTCTACCAGGTGGGCAACGATCAGGTCTATCCGCCTGAAACTCCTGCAAGGCCCGCCGCAGGTCTGGAGAAACGGCAGACAATATCACTCCATCTTTAAGGATACCTGTGGGCTCAGAATTACCAGGGGAGTCAGGCTCAAAACTCCTAGAAAGGGCATCCGCCTTAACATTCTTAGAACCCGGTAGGTAAGACACCACAAAATTAAACCGAGAGAAAAACAACGACCAGCGCGCTTGTCTAGGATTCAGGCGCCTGGCAGACTCAAGGTAAATTAAATTTTTGTGGTCAGTCAATACCACCACCTGATGTCTGGCCCCCTCAAGCCAGTGACGCCACTCCTCAAAAGCCCACTTCATGGCCAAAAGCTCCCGATTCCCAATATCATAATTCCGCTCGGCGGGCGAAAATTTACGGGAAAAAAAAGCACAAGGTCTCATCACGGAGCAGTCGGAACTTCTCTGCGACAACACCGCCCCAGCTCCGATTTCAGAAGCGTCGACCTCAACCTGAAAAGGAAGAGCAACATCAGGCTGACGCAACACTGGGGCGGAAGAAAAGCGGCGCTTGAGCTCCCGAAAGGCCTCCACAGCATCAGGGGACCAATCAGCAACATCAGCACCCTTCTTAGTCAAATCAGTCAATGGTTTTACAACATCAGAAAAACCAGCAATAAATCGACGATAAAAGTTAGCAAAGCCCAAAAATTTCTGAAGACTCTTAAGAGAAGAGGGTTGCGTCCAATCACCAATAGCCTGAACCTTGACAGGATCCATCTCGATGGAAGAGGGGGAAAAAATGTATCCCAAGAAGGAAATCTTCTGAACCCCAAAAACACACTTAGAACCCTTCACACACAAGGAATTAGACCGCAAAACCTGAAAAACCCTCCTGACCTGCTGGACATGAGAGTCCCAGTCATCCGAAAAAATCAGAATATCATCCAGATACACAATCATAAATTTATCCAAATAATCGCGGAAAATGTCATGCATAAAGGACTGGAAGACTGAAGGGGCATTTGAAAGACCAAAAGGCATCACCAAATACTCAAAATGGCCCTCGGGCGTATTAAATGCGGTTTTCCACTCATCCCCCTGCTTGATTCGCACCAAATTATACGCCCCACGGAGATCAATCTTAGAGAACCACTTGGCCCCCTTTATACGAGCAAACAAATCAGTAAGCAGTGGTAACGGATATTGATATTTAACCGTGATTTTATTCAAAAGTCGATAATCAATACACGGCCTCAAAGAGCCGTCTTTCTTAGACACAAAGAAAAAACCGGCTCCTAAGGGAGATGACGAAGGACGAATATGTCCCTTTTCCAAGGACTCCTTTATATATTCTCGCATAGCAGCGTGTTCAGGCACAGACAGATTAAATAAACGACCCTTAGGGTATTTACTACCCGGGATCAAGTCTATGGCACAATCGCACTCCCGGTGCGGAGGTAGTGAACCAACCTTGGGTTCTTCAAAAACGTCACGAAAGTCAGACAAGAATTCAGGAATCTCAGAGGGAATAGATGATGAAATGGAAACCAAAGGTACGTCCCCATGAGTTCCTTTACATCCCCAGCTTAACACAGACATAGCTCTCCAGTCGAGGACTGGGTTATGAGATTGCAGCCATGGCAATCCCAGCACCAAAACATCATGTAGATTATACAGCACCAGAAAGCGAATAACCTCCTGGTGATCCGGATTAACACGCATAGTCACTTGTGTCCAGTATTGTGGTTTATTACTAGCCAATGGGGTGGAGTCAATCCCTTTCAGAGGTATTGGAGCCTCCAATGGCTCCAAATCATACCCACAGCGTTTGGCAAAGGACCAATCCATAAGACTCAAAGCAGCGCCAGAGTCGACATAGGCGTCCGCGGTAATAGATGACAAAGAACAAATCAGGGTCACAGATAGAATAAACTTAGACTGTAAAGTGCTAATTGAAACAGACTTGTCAGGCTTCTTAGTACGCTTAAAGCATGCTGATATAACATGAGTTGAATCACCACAATAGAAGCACAACCCATTTTTTCGTCTAAAATTCTGCCGCTCGCTTCTGGACAGAATTCTATCACATTGCATATTTTCTGGCGTTTTCTCAGTAGACACCGCCAAATGGTGCACAGGTTTGCGCTCCCGCAGACGCCTATCGATCTGAATAGCCATCGTCATGGACTCATTCAGACTCGCGGGCACAGGGAACCCCACCATAACATCCTTAATGGCATCAGAGAGACCTTCTCTGAAAATCGCCGCCAGGGCGCACTCATTCCACTGAGTAAGCACAGACCATTTGCGGAATTTTTGGCAGTATATTTCAGCTTCATCTTGCCCCTGAGACAAGGACATCAAGGCCTTTTCCGCCTGAAGCTCTAAATGAGGTTCCTCATAAAGCAATCCCAAGGCCAGAAAAAACGCATCCACATTGAGCAACGCAGGATCCCCTGGTGCCAATGCAAAAGCCCAGTCTTGAGGGTCGCCCCGGAGCAAGGAAATTACAATCCTGACCTGCTGTGCAGGGTCTCCGGCAGAGCGAGACTTCAGGGACAAAAACAATTTGCAATTATTTTTAAAATTTTGAAAGTGAGATCTATTCCCCGAGAATTCAGGCAAAGGAATTCTAGGCTCAGACATAGGTGCATGAACAACAAAATCTTGCAAATTTTGTACCTTTGTGGCGAGATTATTCAAACCTGTAGCTACACTCTGAAGATCCATTTGAAACAGGTGAACACAGAGCCATTCAAGGATTAGAAGGAGAGGAAGAGAGGAAGGCTGCAGTATAGGCAGACTAGCAAGTGATTCAATTAAGAGCACACTCAGAACTAGAGGGAAAAAAAAAAAAAATTGTAGCAGACTTCTTTTTTCTCTCCTTTCTCAGCCAGTAATTTAACCCTTTTTTGGGCCGGTCAAACTGTCATGATTCTCAATGGCGAGAGAACATAGCCCAGCATATATGAGAACTAGCTCTTGGAAGATGGAAACTATACTGACCATGAACTAAACCTGCCGCACAACTAGAAGTGGCCGGGTAGCATGCCTACGTTTTTTTATCCCTAGATGCCCAGCGCCAGCTGGAGAACTACCTAATCCTAGCAGAGGAAAAGACAGTCCTGGCTCACCTCTAGAGAAATTTTCCCAAAAGGCAGACAGAGGCCCCCACATATATTGGCGGTGATTTAAGATGAAATGACAAACGTAGTATGAAAATAGGTTTAGCAAAATCGAGGTCCGCTTACTAGATAGCATGAAGACAGAAAGGGCACTTTCATGGTCAGCAGAAAACCCTATCAAAACACCATCCAGAAATTACTTTAAGACTCTAGCATTAACTCATAACACCAGAGTGGCAATTTCCGCTCACAAGAGCTTTCCAGACACAGTAACGAAACAGCAGCTGTGAACAGGAACAAAATGCAAAAACACACAAGGACAAAAGTCCAACTTAGCTGGGAGTTGTCTAGTAGCAGGAACATGCACAGAAAGGCTACTGATTACATTGTTGACCGGCATGAAACTGACAGAGGAGCAAGGTTATATAGCGACTCCCACATCCTGATAGGAGCAGGTGAACAGAGGGGATGATGCACACAAGTTAAATTCCACAAGTGGCCACCGGGGGAGCCCAGAATCCAATTTCACAACACCCAAGTGCTTCACAGAAGTTTATAATGCAGAGTAGTGAAAATAAAAAATATTTTTTTTCCCACAAAAAAGATTTTTTTAGCCCCCAAATTTTTATTTTCACAAGGGTAACAAGAGAAATTGGACCGCAAAAGTTGTTGTCCAATTTGTCCTGAGTATGCTGGTACCCCATATGTGGGGGTAAACCACTGTTTGGGCGCACGGCAGAGCTCGGAAGGGAAGGAGCGCCATTTTGGAATGCAGACTTTGATAGAATTGTCTGCGGGCGTTATGTTGCGTTTGCAGACCCCTAATGTACCTAAACAGTAGAAACCCCCACAAGTGACCAAATTTTGGAAACTAGACCCCCTAAGGAACTTATCTAGATATGTGGTGAGAACTTTGAAAGCTCAAGTGCTTCACAGAAATTTATAATGCAGAGTAGTGAAAATAAAAAAATATATTTTTTTCCAACAAAAAAGATTTTTAGCCCCCAAGTTTTTATTTTCACAAGGGTAACAGGAGAAATTGGACCCCAAAAGTTGTTGTCCAATTTATCCCGAGTACGCTGATGCCCCATATGTGGGGGTAAACCACTGTTTGGGCGCACGGCAGAGCTCAGAAGGGAGGGAGTACCATTTGACTTTTTTAGCGCAAAATTGGCTGTCGTGTTTGGAGACCCCCTGATGTACCTAAACAGTGGAAACCCCCCAATTCTAACTCCAACCCTAACCCCAACACAGCCCTAACCCTAATCTCAACCCGATCCATAATCCTAATCACAACCCTAACGATAATCACAACCCTAACCCCAAAACAGCCCTAATCTCAACCCTAACCATAACCCTAATCAAAACCCTAAATCCAACACACCCCTAACCCTAATCCCAACCCTAACCCTAATCCCAACCCTAATCCCAAACGTAACACTAATCCCAACCCTAATCCAAACCCTAACCCTAATCCCAACTCTAACCCTAACTTTAGCCCCAACCCTAACTTTAGCCCCAACCCTAACCATAACTTTAGCCCCCGTCGTCACAAAAAAAGTTCAATATAACCTTTTTTTTGTACGTCGCGTCCGCCATTTCCGCGGATGCGTGGCCGTAACTCTGCCCCCTCCTCCCCAGGACATAGACTGGGCAGCGGATGCGTTGAAAAACTGCATCCGCTGCCCACGTTGTGCACAATTTTCACAACGTGCGTCGGTACATCGGGCCGACGCATTGCGACCGCCCCGTACCGACGCAAGTGTGAAAGAAGCCTAAGGCTACTTTCACACTAGCGTCGTACTCGGCCCATCGCAGTGTGTCGGGCCGACGTACCGACGCTAGCGTTGTAAGCGCCGCACAACGGGTGCAGCGGATGCTGTTTTTTCAACGCATCCGCTGTCCCATTGTGAGGTGCGGGGAGGCGGGGGCGGAGTTCCGGCCACGCATGCGCGGTCGGAAATGGCGGACACGTCGCACAAAAAAGTTACATGTAGTTTTTTTTGTGTCGACGGTCCGCCGAAGCACGACGCATCCGTCGCACGACGGATGCGACATGTGGCAATCCGTCGCAATGCGTCGCTAATGCAAGCCAATGGAGAAAAAACGCATCCTGCAAGCACTTTTGCAGGATGTGTTTTTTCTCCAACGACGCATTGCGACGGAAGCCAAAAAACGCTAGTGTGAAAGTAGCCTAACCCTAACCCTAGCCCTAACCCTAACCCTAAATTTAGCCCCAACCCTAACCCTAACTCTAACCCTAACTCTAACCCTAACCCTAACCCTAACCCTAACTCTAACCCTAACCCTAACTCTAACCCTAACCCTAATTTTAGCCCCAACTTGTCTTCTCCTGCCGGCCGGCAGATGGCAGCAGATGGCGGGCGCACTGCGCATGCGCCCGCCATGATGAAAAAGCCGGCTGGCAGGAGAAGACAGAAGAGGACCCAGGGACCCCGGGTGAGTATGATAGGGTCCCCGAATCCCCCTATTTCTCTGTCCTCTAATGTGCGATCACATCAGAGGACAGAGAAATAACTGATCGCTTTTTTTTTTTTTTTTTTTTTGCGGTCGCCGGTAAACTGTTAATTACCGGCGATCGCAAAGCAGGGGTCGGTGCAAACCGACCCCGATCATGTTCTTTGGGGTCTCGGCTACCCCCGGCAGCCGAGACCCCAAAGAACATCCGGGTGCCGGGCGGCGGGCACTGCGCGTGCGCCCGCCATTTTTTCCCGGAAGAAAGATGGCGGCGCCCATGGGGAGACACGAGGAGCACCGGGGGAGGTAGGTAAGTATTGGGGGGCTATTGGGGGCCATCGGGGACCACATTTCTCTGTCCTCCGATGTGCGATCACATCGGAGGACAGAGAAATTAAACGGCAAATCGCGTTTTTTTTTTTTTGTTGCGACCGCCGGTAAACGGTTAATTACCGGCGATCGCAACTCGGGGGTCGGTAAAAACCCCCCGAATCATGTTCTCTGGGGTCTCGGCTACCCTCGGCAACCGAGACCCCAGAGAAAATCCGACTCTGGGGGGCGCTATTCACTTTTTCCACAGCGCCGTTAATTAACGGCGCTGTGGATTAAGTACCCTTAGCGGCCGCCGTTAAAAGGCGTATCGGCGGTCGTTAAGGGGTTAAGATATTTTTATGTTTATGTTTACATCACCATAATAGTTATGATTAACCTGTTGTTTTGTTAGCAAACTTTTTTATGTATTCTAATGACAGATTTTTTTGCATTTATTTTTCTTAGATGTAAATCATGCAGGAATAAATTCAAGCAAATCTCAAGAGAGGATTTGTCTGTCATTCTTAAGTACATTGTCTGCTGATGCAGAGTTTGTCAAGAAAGATAGGAGACTCTGTATTGATTAGTTAGACCTTAATAAAATCTCAGGACACAATAAATACTGAAATCAGACAAAGAATATTATTTTAATATTTAGAAACATTAACATCTTTAAAAAAATGCAGAAATAGACAACCTGAAAAATTAGGTAACTCCTGTAAAAGATGTATTGGCTGCTATTTTATCTTCTCAAATTTAAAAAGAATAGATAAATCAATTAGTTGTAACAAAGGCTCTCTTGCCATGGGATTTACAATGTCCATTTTCCACATGATCAAATGGGTAGGGTTAGGGTATGTGCACACGCTGCGGATTTTGCTGCGGATCCGCAGCGTTTCCGCAGCTGCGGATCCGCAGCGGTTTCCCATGCATTTACAGTACCATGTAATGCTATGGGAAATGAAATCCGCAGTGCACATGCTGCGGAAAAAAACGCGCGGAAACGCAGCGGTTTATTTTCCGCAGCATGTCAATTCTTTGTGCAGAATCCGCAGCGGTTTTTCACCTGCTCCAATAGGAAACTGCAGGTGAAAACCCGCAGCAGAATCCGCAATAAAAACTGCAATAAATCCGCAGTAAAAACTGCAGGGGTTTTGCACTGCAGATTTATCAAAACCGCTGCGGAAAATTCCACAATGGAATCCGCAGCGTGTGCACATGGCCTTACAGTTTTCTTGCTGCATAAAAAATCAAGCCATGTGCTGTCATTTTCTTCACAAGTGAGCTTTAGAGTAACAGATGCATTAACCCCTTCACCCCAAAGCCTGTTTTCACCTTCCTAACCAAGCCAATTTTTAAAATTCTGATCACTGTCATTTTATGAGGTCATAACTCTGGAACTCTTCACCGGATCCCACTGATTCTGAGACCGTTTTCTCATGAGATATTACACTTCGTGTTAGCGGTAACATTTCTATGATATGACTTGTGTTTATTTGTGAAAAAAATGAAAGTTTTTCAAATATTTTGAAAATTCTGCAATTTTCAAAATTTCAATTTTATGCCCTTAATAAGAGAGTCATATCGCACAAAATAGTTAATAAATAACATTTCCCACTTGTCTAATTTACATCAGCACAAATTTTGAAACATAATTTTTTTTGCTAGGAAGTTATAAGGGTTAGAAATTGACCAGCAATTTCTCATTTTTATGGCAAAATTTGCAAAAACATTTTGTTAGGGACCACCTTTCATTTGAAGTAACTTTGAGGGGCCTATATGACAGTACATAACCAAAAGTGACACCATTCTAAAACCTGCAGCCCTCAAGGTACTCAAAACCATATTCAATAAGTTTATTAACCCATCAGGTGCTTCACAAAAATTTTCCTTTAGACTTCATTTTTTTAACTTTTGCAAGTTTAACGGGAAAAAATGGATCATACACTTTGTCTTCCAACTTCTCCTGAGCATTTCCCATATGTGGTGAAAATTTACTGTTTGGGCACATGGCAGGGCTCAGAAGGGAAGGAGTGCCATTTCACTTTTTGAATGTAAAATTGGCTGGCATAATTAGCGTATGCTATGTCATGTTTGGAGAGCCCCTGATGTGCCTAAACAGTGGAAATCTCGAACGAGCAACACCATTTTGGAAACTAGACCCCTTAAGGAACTTATCTAGATGTTTTTTGAGCACCTTGAACCAAAGGAGCTTCACAGAATTTTATAACGTAGAGCAATGGAAATAAAAAAATCACATTTTTCCCAAATAAATCTTTTCTTCACTCCATATTTTGCAGTTTCATAAGGGTAACAGGAGTAATTACTCCATACAATTTGTTGTGCAATTTCTCCTGAGTATGCCGATACTCCATATGTGGGAGAATACTACTTTTTGGGTGCACGACGGCTTGGAAGGGAAGGAGCACATTTGACTTTTTGAATTGAAAAAGAAGTTTATTATGTTCGGCCATAAAAATTAAAAAAATCACATTTTTCCCACAAAAATATATTTTAGCTACAAATTTTGCATTTTCACAAGCGCAAAACAAGAAAATGAACACCAAAGTTTGTTTTGCAATTTTTCCTGAGTTCACCAATACCCCTTTTGTGGTCAAAAACTACTTTTGAGGCACAGAGCAAAGCTCAGAAGGAAAGTAGCGCCATATTACAATACAGATTTTGCTGCACTTGTTTGAGGGTGCCATGTTAACATTGACAGAGCCCCTGAGGTGCCAGAACAGCATAACACCACATAAGTGACCACATTTTACCAAATAAACCTCTCAATGAATTCATCTAGGGGTGCAGTGATTATATTGACACCACAGGTGTGTCACAGTCTTTTATACGATTGGGCAGTGAAGAAAAAATAATTTACATTTTTACCACCATGATTGTGTGTTACCCCAAGTTTTACATTTTCGTACTGGGAAATGGGTAAAAATGGCACTAAAATATGTCCTACAATTTCTGCTGAATGTAGAAATACCCCATATGTACATGTACAGTTCTACTTTGCCATACGGAGAGACTCAGGAGGGACGGAGCACTATTTGCCTCATGGAGCTCAGATCTTCCTAGACTAGTTTTGAATTCCATATAAAGAGCCCTCAAGTGCTAGAAAAGCAGAGTCCCCCTTCAAGTGACCACATTTTGAAAATTTTAACCCTTTGGAATTTATCTACAGATGTAGTGACAATTTTGACTCCATGGGTGTTTTCCAGAAACAAGCAGCAGTGGTGGATGTTGCTGAGTGAAAATTGCAAACTGCCTTTGTAGTGACCAGTACATTGCAGCAACCAATACATTATGCCTATTTCATGCTTCTGGAGACACGCACGTGTAAATTATGCGGGCTCTCATCACTAAAGAAATGCAAAACATGTGGGCATTGCTGCTGGGTGTCAGCTCTCACACAGAGCTTACACCTGCAAGTGATCACGATGGCGCTCAGCGTATGGCCACATAATGACCGCGTTGTACTTATACTGCTGTTTGCCGGCTCAGCTCCCACAGAGCAGTATATGTATGGCACATGTTGGGAAGGGGTTAATGCAAGGCACAATGATTTTGCAAGTTAAAATGGTTATCTAGAACTTTTGTATTTTTTCTTTTAGGGCTATGAACTAACAGTCAGATAGTTGCTGCTACCTGCTTTTTCTGCTTGACACCATTTCTACAGCTATTGATGATGTCATGTTTACAGAACAACTTCTTCTCTGTCACTCTACTCTGTCGACAAAGTGAAATGATGTCATGCTGATTGACATCCGGCTACTAGCAGTCTAATTGCATGGACTTGGCTGTCTGTCAGCATTGGAAGTGATGTCCTGTTGACAGAACAAACCAGAAGAAAAAAGTTGCTCTGTTCATGTGAGGTCAAGTGGAGCTCGGGTTTTCCTGAGCACGCTCGGGTATCTCCGAATATTTGAATCAGCCCGAGCAAGACGCTGGGACCGATGTCTCTGCTGAGCAGGCTCCACTGCGGCAGGAGGAGAACAGGAGACCGCAGCAGACATGGTTCGAGATTTCCCCTGTGCAACGGTGGGAACTCGACACCTAACATTACCCCCCTCCTAGGGCCCCCCTCCTTGGACCTTGCTATGCTCGAAGGCAGCAATGAGCTGCAGAGCTCGAATGTGCTCAGCAGGCTCCCAGGACCTGTCCTGTGGCCATAACCCCTCCAGTCCACCAAATAAATTTTTTTGCCATGTACCACCTTGCACCCCAAAATAGCGTTCACCTCATAATCGTCTGTAGATGAACCTGATGTCCCGGCAGATGACTTGGAAAGCCGGGACTTGTGTACGGGCTTTAAAAGGGACACATGAAAGGTGTCGGTGATACCTAGGCGTGGAGGAAGAGCCAGACGGTAGACCACAGGGTTAACCTGTTTGAGGACCTTGAAGGGACCCAAGTAGCGAGGTGCAAACTTAGGGGACTCAACTCGCAGCCTGATGTTATGGGCGGAGAGCCACACTAAGTCGCCAGGAGCAAAGATCGGAGTGGGGTGCTGATGTGCATTGGCGGAGGACCTCATTGTCTCCTTGGAGGCCTGGATGGCATCCTGAGTGCGGTCCCAAATGTCCCGTGCCTCCACAGCCCAGTATGCCACCCTGGAGTCGGCGGAAGACACGGGAATAGGCACAGGAACCCGCGGATGCTGACTGTAATAAAGGAAAAATGGAGTCTGACCAATGGAGTCGGCTACAGCGTTGTTAAGCGCAAATTCCACCCATGGTAGCAAGGAAGCCCAGTCATTCTGCCTGGCAGAAACAAAATGTCACAGATATGTGACCAGGGTCTGGTTGGCCCTCTCTACCAACCCATTTGTCTCGGGATGATTTGCTGAAGAGAGACTCAAGTCAATGCTGAGTAGACGACAAAGCTCTCTCTAGAACCGAGACGAAAACTGGGGACCCCGGTCACTGACAATTTTGTTCGGCATACTGTTTAGGCGAAAGATATGTTTGATAAACAACGCTGCCAGAGTTCATGTAGAAGGTAGCCGTGAAAGAGGCACCAAGTGCACCATTTTGAAAAAATGGTCAGTGATAACCCAGATAATGGTGCAGCTACAAGACTTGGGTAAGCCCACCACAAAATCCATCCCGACCATCCCCCAGGGCCTGTCTGCCACCGGTAGGGGGTAAAGCAACCCAGCTGGCCGTTGTCGAGGAGACTTGTTTTTGGCACAGGAAACACACACCCAAACATAATCTCCGTCGTCACGGGCCATATGCAGCCACCAGTACATCCTTGCCAGCAGCTCAGACTTCCTTTTGGTCCCAAAATGTCCACCCAACCTGGACGAGGGAGCCCAAGAGAGAACCTCCGGATGCAAATTTAAAGGAGCAATCGTCTTGCCCGGGGGCACAGACTCTAGCGAAACTGGAGCCACGGTTCTCAGGCTCTCAGAAGAGACAATAAGCCGAGGCTCCCCTTCCTCCTCAGATGACACAACGGAGTGAGAGAGGGCGTCAGCACAAATGTTCTTCTCCCCGGCAAGATAATGGAGAGTGAAGTGGAACTGGGAGAAGAACAAGGACCATCTGGCCTGACGATAATTCAGCCGCTGAGCTGTACCTAAATAAACCATATTTTTGTGGTCCGTGAAGACTTGGAAGGGAAAGCAAGCTCCCTCCAAAAGATGTCTCCACTCTGAGAAGGCCAACTTCATTGCTAGCAACTCCCTATTCCGATGGAATAATTCCTCTCCGATGGTGTGAAGGTCTTGGAGAAGAAGAAGCAAGGATGCTTCCGACCTTGAGCATCCTTTTGGAAGAAGACTGCTCCAGCACCAATGGATGAGGCATCCACCTCCATTATGAATGGCTTATCAACATAGGGATGATGTAGGATGGGAGCGCTAGCAAAATGAGATTTAATAGAAGTGAAGGCCTTGGAGACCTCCTCAGACCACAATTTGGGATTTGCTCCCTTCTTGGTGAGGGCTACCAAGGGAGCTACCAAAGTCGAGAAATGAGGGATGAACTGGCGGTAATAGTTAATGAACCCCATAAAGCGCTGCACTGCTTTAAGAGAATGGGGTTCTTGCCAGTCCATCACAGCTTATAATTTGGCAGGATCCATAGCCAATACCTGGGTGGAGATGATATAGCCCAGGAAAGGTAAGGACTCCTACTCAAACACACATTTCTCTAACTTAGCGTAGAGGGAATTTGCTTGTAAGAGGTCGAAGACTCTGCAAACATCTCTCCGGTGGGAGTCAATATCCGGAGAGTAGATTAGAATATCATCCAGATAGACTACGACGGAGGTGGAAAGCATATCCCGGGAGATATCATTAATGAAGTCTTGGAAAACGGCAGGGGTATTACAGAGCCCAAAGGGCATCACTAGGTATTCATAGTGCCCATCCCTGGTGTTAAAAGCCATCTTCCATTCGTCCCCCTCACGGATGCAAATCAGATTGTAAGCGCCCCGCAGATCTAGTTTAGTAAATACCCTTGCTCCCCGAAGCCTATCAAAGAGCTCAGATATCAAGGGCAGAGGATACTTATTCTTAATGGTGATGGCGTTAAGACCCCTGTTGTCTATACATGTACGTAGTTCCCCATTCTTCTTCTGCACTAAGAAGAACCCCGCCCCAGCAGGTGACACTGACTTCATAATGAATCCTCTTGCCAGATTTTCCTGGATGTACTGTGACATTGCCTCCATCTCCGGGAGAGATAACGGATAGACTTGACCCCGGGGAGGCTCAGCACCAGGCAAGAGGTCAATAGGACAGTAATAGGGGCGGTGAGGTGGAAGGGTCTCCGCAGCCCTTTTGGAGAACACATCCGCATAGGGCCAATATTGCTTGGGGAGTGAGGATAGATCTGTGGGTACCTCAGTAGTAGCAACCTGAACACATTCCCTCTGACATCTATCCCCACAAGATTCACCACATCCCAAAATTCTGCCTGTGGACCACTCAATATGAGGAGAGTGGTACCGTAGCCAAGGTATCCCTAACAGGACCTCATCAATTCCTTCAGGAATGTCGAGCAGAGATATAATCTCCTGATGAGATGGTGACATGGACAAAGTAAAAGGGATGGTCTGGTGTGTTATCTGTGAGAGCAGTGTCGACCCATTCACCACTCGTACGGGTAATGGTTGAGCAAGCATCACCAGGGGTGTTGCGTGACGTTGGGAGAAGGCAGAAGACATAAAATTGCCCTCTGCCCCAGAATCCACACAGAGCTCAACCGAATGAGTGGATGAGCCAATTGTAATTGTCCCCTTAAATTACAATTTGGAGGCAAACCTCGCCATGTCTAGTGTACCCCCACCTACTACCACTAGACGCTGACGTTTCCCCGACTGCTGGGAACATGTGGTGGCAAGATGTCCTGACTGCTGGCAAACATGACAGACCTTGAGTGCACGAGCGGTCCGGGACTTAGATTCCACTTGTGACACTCCCATGGCCTCATGTGACTCAGGGGCCCGGACCGGAGATTCCAAAGGTTTGGCAAAGGTGGGAGCCAGCCAAAACCTCTGCCTACACTGGGCTCGCTCTAACCTTCGCTCGTTAAAACAGAGGTCAATATGAGTGGACACAGCTATTAGCTCCTCCAGTGTGGCGAGAATCTCCCTAGTGGCCAAAGCATCCTTCACATGGTCAGCCAGCCCCCTCCAAAATATAGGGATGAGGGCTTTATCTGACCACTCCAGCTCAGATGCTAACGTGCGGAAGTTGACGGCAAAATGGCTGACCAAGGACGTGCCCTGAGTCAATGCCAACAGTTGGAGCCGTATCATGGGTGACTCGAGGTTCCAAAAAGACCTGTTTCAGAGTACTCAGGAACAGTGGAGCACTCTGCACCACATGATCACCACACTCCCACAGCGGCGTAGCCCACTCCAACGCCCTGTCCGACAAGGGAGACAAAATGAACCCCACCTTTGCCCGCTCTGTGGGGAAACGTGCAGCTAGGAGCTCAAGGTGTATGGAGCACTGGCTCACAAAACCCCTACAAGATTTTCTATCACCAGAAAATTTTTCTGGCAGCGGGAGGCGAGGTTGAGTCGGAACAGGGATGGCAGTGGACAAACTGGCTGCAGCTACACTAGCAGCCTGAACAGCGACTGCGGTAACATCCACGGCTGAGGTTGTGCGCTCGAGAGCTGCCAACCTACCCTCCAGCTGCTGGATGTTCTGCAGTAGACGCTGATCGCCTGCCAATTACTAGCCAGACCCTGGTGCCAGAATTATGTTAGGGTTGGCGGAACGCACCGAGTATAAATATATGTAATAATAGGTGCGTTCGCAACCCAGGGTCCACCGTGCAGGAGAGGAATCCGCTGCTAGCAATTGGTGGCTCTATATGGCGGTATTAGAGAACTCTGCTACTTCACAGAATCGCTAGGATAGGGAAACGCTGTGCCCTGTTAACCTCACAGAGGAACACAGCTACTAAACAGAGCAAAACTGTGGTCATGCAGTCAGCATAGCACACAAACAACTCCTCACCGGAGGTGCTGGTATTCTAGGGGCTTATTTCAGCCAAGAACTGAATCCAAACACACAAAACTCCTCACCAGAGGTGCCGGTATTCTAGGGGCTTATTTCAGCCAACCCTGACCTCATACAAACATGATCACACAGTAGCAAGGCTCAAAACATAGGTTGATACTAGCGCACTGGTACAATGAAGTGGGCGTGATTGATGTCTGTTGTGTCTGTGCAACAGTAGGTTGTGGGAAGGAGGTATCATGGACAGCAGATTGGGAAGGCCGTAGCACAAGGGAAGGGGCAGTTGTTTCACCCTCAGACACAGATTTTGTACAGGGGTGCTTGATCACCATAAGCTTTTGCATTCTGGTGGTGCTCAGATCCCCTAGTTACAGTAGATAGTTTGGCAGATGCTGCAAATTACAGTTGTTTTGTCTGAAGGAATTTCAGAGAAAAACTACCAAACAGGGGAACAACACACCCTTGTCCTTGGCCTGTTATCTAGCTGAGTGTGGGGGCTCTGTGGAACAGTTGATCGAGTTCTCCCTCTGGTTAAACTATTACCTCTCTTGCCTATATTTTTCCTATGGAGCAATCCCTGTCTGTACTGCTGTAATCGCTAAGCATGCTGGCATGCCAGTTTGGATGAATTGACCTTCCCCAATATGGCTTTCTCCAGGCTGTGGGTACTCAAATGTTTAAGCATCACTGCAATCCACCTCCTCGTGACCCTCTTTAATGTTGCACATTGAGAGGCCTGACAAATTACAAAGAGAACATAAACAGTTCCTCAAAGTGGCCAGCATTGTGGTCATGTGTCTCCTGGGATTCCTGCCTGATGACGGGAGGAAGGAGGACCAAGGTGAGGATTCAGAGGCCCAACCTTTTGGCTACTGAGACTGGACCATGTGGATGACTTTGTGGTGCTGCTTGTCAACACACTGGAGCCTTTGTCTGGCATCCAACCCACAAAATCCTGGCAATAGCCTAGGCTCATCAGTGGTGTACCATGCTGACCACATTGACAGGAAGCTAGAACGAGATCCAGTCACAATCTGATCTGTAACAAGGCCTTGGCGGGCACCACCACAGCCACATCCCTTAAGTCACCCTTTCTCATATCGAATGCTTTATGCTTATGAAAAAATATCCTGGCTTTATTTTTGACAAGTACACTCACAGATGTGTTATGTACAAATTCAATATATCTAGCAATGTGTGGCATTTTTTTTAAAGATATCAGCTTTATTACACATGGCAACAGCAAACTCATGAAAAATAGAGATAAATGGTCATGTTTGCGTATCTCTGCAGGCTTTGCCCAGTCACACAACTGCTAGATACAGATACGCTATTTATTAAACCAATAGAAAATGCGTAGGCTTGTGCAGATTGGTCAATGGCACTCCTGTCTCTTTCCCTTGAGGAGGCTGCTTCCAAGTAAAATTAGGCTTGTACATGTTCCTGACATGGGATTCAGACCTGACAGACTGACCACAATACAGGCGCATGCTTGCAAACACTGTTTTCAGAATTTAATTCTAATACTTTTGGTGTCTTGTAGAATCCAATTTACTGACATTGATCATACAGCTCTCGCAACTCCTGTATTATATTCACCTTACAGCAGCTTCACCCACTATGACAGTGGCTCCATTGGGATCCAGAGGCAAAAATGAACTGTGGAGCTTACAAAACTCAGGTTTCACAGCATCTGCTGGCCCTCTGCTAATTGTCAGTGAGGGCAGCGTAATCACATGCTGGTGGACATGGTGGCGGTGGACTTGGTGATGGTGGTGGGCAAAGCCCAAAATTCAAATTGGCATGTTTTAGCTGGCATTGTAAAGTTATGGGGAATATGTATTACACTATCTGGCTAACTGTATGGCATGAGGGAGGGATCTTCTGAATGTAGGATCGAGAGCTCTCCCAAATGTATGACACAGGGCCTCCTGAGGGCCCTTACCAAACTCAGGTTTCACGGCACCTTCTGGCACTCTGCTAATTTTCAGTGATGGCCGCATAATGACATGGTGGTGGACATTGTGGTGATGGTGGCAGGCAATACCCCAAATTCTAATGGGCATGTTTGAAATGGCATTGTAAAGGGATGAGGAATATGTATTCCTCTATCTTGCTAACTATTTGGCATGAGGGAGGGACCTCCCAAATGTGGGAGTGAGAGCTTTCCTAATTGTATGATACAGGGCCACCTGAGGGCCCTTACCAAAGTCAGGTTTCACGTCACCTGCAGGCACTCTGCAAAATTGGAAACGAGGGCCATATAATAAAATGACGGTGGACATGGTGGTGGTGGCGGACAAAGCGTACAGTTCAAATGGGCATGTGTGACATGGCATTGCAAAATGATGGGGAAAATGCATTCCACTATCTTGCTATTTGTCATCAGGGAGGGACCTCCCAAATGTAGGAGTGAGAGCCCTCACAAATGTTAAAGGAACAACTAAAGTCAAAATGCACCGTGTAAACATATGGAAAAGGAGGCATACATTTTTTTATTATTATTATTATTATTAAGCATTAGATACATGTAATTATGAAGGAAATAATGTTTTTAAGCATTTTTCCCTTTAAAAACATTTTTGGGTTAGGTTTGGTAGGTCTTTTTAAAAATCTGTAAAACTGACACAATAGTCTGACAACATTATTCCCAGATTCCATATCTGAGTCAGAAAGGCATGCAGACATCTTCTTGCCGTTCCCATTTAGTTTGAGCTCTTTCCCATCAATTTCAGCTTTTTTTTTCCATGCCCCTAGACCTGTTGGGTCCAGCAGAAAAATATTTGGCTTTCTCATTGACTTGTATTGGATTCGTTATTCTGTACGAATACACGGATATTAGAAATTATTCATGCCCATCTTCCCGAATCCAAATATTTCAGTATTCGATCATCACTAGTGTTGAGTAGTGTTGAGCGATACCGTCCGATACTTGAAAGTATCGGTATCGGAAAGTATCGGCCGATACCGGCAAAGTATCGGATCTAATCCGATACCGATACCCGATACCAATACAAGTCAATGGGACTCAAGTATCGGACGGTATCCCTGATGGTTCCCAGGGTCTGAAGGAGAGGAAACTCTCCTTCAGGCCCTGGGATCCATATTAATGTGTAAAATAAAGAATTAAAATAAAAAATATTGCTATACTCACCTCTCCGACGCAGCCTGCACCTTACCGAGGGAACCGGCAGCGTTCTTTGCTTAAAATTAGGCATTCAGGACCTGAAATTACGTCACGGCATGTTGTGATTGGTCGCGTCGCGGTCACATGGGCGGCACGCGACCAATCAGAAGCCGTGACGTCACGGAAGGCAGTAAACACGCGGATTTTAAGCAAAGAACGCTGCTGGTTCCCTCGGTAAGGTGCAGGCTGCGTTGGAGAGGTGAGTATAGCAATATTTTTTATTTTAATTCTTTATTTTACACATTGATATTAATCCCGATACCGATTCCCGATATCACAAAAGTATCGGATCTCGTATCGGAATTCCGATACCCGCAAGTATCGGCCGATACCCGATACTTGCAGTATCGGAATGCTCAACACTAGTGTTGAGCGATACCGTCCGATACAAGTATCGGTATCGGATAGTATCGGCCGATACCCGAAAAGTATTGGATATCGCCGATACCGATACCAGATACCAATACAAGTCAATGGAACACCAAGTATCGGAAGGTATCCTGATGGTTCCCAGGGTCTGAAGGAGAGGAAACTCCCCTTCAGGCCCTGGGATCCATATTAATGTGTAAAGTAAAGAATAAAAATAAAAAATATTGATATACTCACCCTCTGACGCGCCCTGGTTGTAACCGCCAGCCTCCGTTCATAAGAATGAGCGCTTGAAAGCCCTTAGATGACGTCGCGGCCTGTGATTGGTCGCAGAGCGGTCACGTGACCACCACGCGACCAATCACAAGCCGCGACGTCATCTAAGGACTTTCAAGCGCTTATTCTTATGAACGGAGGCTGGCGGTTACAACCAGGGCGCGTCAGAGGGTGAGTATATCAATATTTTTTATTTTTATTCTTTATTTTACACATTAATATTGATCCCGATACCGATTCCCGATACCACAAAAGTATCGGATCTCGGTATCGGAATTCCGATACAGCAAATATCGGCCGATACCCGATACTTGCGGTATCGGAATGCTCAACACTAATCATCACTAGTAAAGAGGTTATATTCTTCATTACCATGGGCCATCAATATTATATTAGTATCTGAGTCTCAGCACGCTGTCCGAAAAGATAATTTTTTTTGCTTGCACTAGCCCATACTGCACATCATGTTCTTATAGTAGCATCTGTGCTCCCCCCCATTACATTAATGAAATAACCTTGCAACACAAACTTTTTTATTCAGAGACTGACACAAATTTTGGTTTTGACAAAGCTTGCTGCTTCCGTTTTTATAATAGTAATATGCATTAACTCTGGATTATTATGAAGAGTGATTAATTGAATTGCAAAAATTGCAAACATTCCTTGCCATAAAAGTCACAAAAATAGGCAATTCACTGAATTTCAGCCCTGCCACAAAATTAACTGCCTATATCCTATATCAAGTCAGTGATCCTCTCTTTAGCTCAGGAAAAAATATTAGTGAGAACAAGGCAGCTTATATCACTCTGGTATACTAATTTAATTACATTAAAATCATTATCTTCCTCTGCTACGATTGGTTGCTTTCAAGGAAACATGCAGTCATCATTCATTTGCATTTAAAGTGCTTTACAGGCAAGGACATTGCTGATTGAAAGAATGACCTTAACTTAAACATTTATCGCATCATTAAGAACTGCAAAGAGAGATCTTCGATTGTTGTGAAGGTTTGCACCTAAGAAAATCCAGCAAGTGTCAGGACTATGTTCAAATTTGTGATAAACTCCAAGCATTGATTAGGCAAGAATGGCTTACCATTAGTCAGGAGTTTGCCGACAAGCTGATATGCAGAATTCCAGGACATATTGCAGTTTGAAAGTTTTGAAAATAAGCATCAATGCTGTAGATATCGAGTCTTTGCGTAGCCTTACATTTTTCCATAAATGTTCAAAGACATATGAAATTCTTATAATTGTGCTTCAGTAAGCAATAGAAACATCTTTCAAAAAGATTTAACCGCTTAACGACCGCTAATACGCCTTTTAATGGTGGCAGTTAAGGGTTCTTAAACCACAGCACCACTTTTTAATGGTGCTGAGGTTTAAAGATATAGCACCCCCCAGAGTTGGAATTTTTCTGGGGTCTCGGCTACCGGGGGTAGCTGAGACATCAGAGAACATGATTCGAGTTGTTTATTACTGACCCCGGTGTTGCAATCACCGTTATTAATGGTATAACAGTGACTGCAAAAAAATGTCCAATTTTCCATTTAATTTTGTGTCAGTGAAATTATTCTGTGTGTAGAGTTGTTGTACAGCAAAAAAATATATATATTTTTGACAGTTTCTAACGTGATTCAGCATGCCATATATCGCCTTTTCATTTAGTGGTGGTGAGACTGACCTGTCTGCATAGCTCATGCTGAATTGCAGATTAAAAAAAAAATCTGTGTCTAAACATGATACAGCCCTCCATATCCCACATTGTAATTTTGTAACGGTGAAATGAAGCTGTCTGCAAATCTCATGCACATTTAAAAAAAAAAAAATTCTGTTGCTAAATGCGATACAGCCCGCCATATCTAACGTTGCAATTTTGTGGTGGTGAAATTGTTCTGTGTGCAGAGATGTTCCACTTAAAAAAAAGATATATATATATATATATATATATATATATATATATATATATATATATATATATATATATATATATATACATATTTTTTTTTTACAAATATGATATAGAAGGCTACATCTAAGTTTGAAATTGTTTGGAACATATCTTCAAGTTAGTTCAGTTTCTAACGTTCTACAGTAAGGGACATCTCACTTTGAAATTGTCTGCAGCGTATAGTCTATGTTATAGAAGCCTCATCCACAGACCAAAAAAAGTCTTAGGTTACTAACATCATACAGTAGGGTAGATCTCACTTTGAAATTGTTTGGAGGGAGCACATCTTCTGTGTCATACAGGCCTCATCCCTACTCAAACAATGCTTTCTTCTGTTACTAACGTTCTACAGTAGGGGAGATATCACTTTGAAATTGTTGGAGTATTTACTCTATATTATGTAGGCCTCATCCACAGGCCCCCAAAACATTTCTGTTACTAAGATTGTAAAGTAAGGGACATCTCACTTTGAAATTGTTTGGAGCATTTAGTCTATATTATACGGGCCTTGGTGTTTAAAGTGTATATAGTCGTAATGTTTGTGAAAGCACAAGTGAACCAACGTCACGTCCTATACAAAGACAACTAACAACTTCTGTTAATAAATGGGCTACTCCACTGCCTTTCTTTGGCAGATGCAGAGTGGTACACCTTGTTGATGAGGCCGAGAAAGAGCATGTGCTTGAGTGGATGGCAAGTGCAGTTTCAAGTGGCCTCTTATCCTTTTCTGTCACCTCAACATAACACCCAGTACAGTCCACAGAGGTGGCACCCCAATTCCCTTTGCTTCCCCCCACGTTCCAACTCTCCAAATACCCAATTGGCTGTAGGGAACCACAGATGGGTGAGTCTGAAGATCTGTTTGCACATCCTATACTATGGGCATCAAAAGTGTACTCAAACGCTTCACAGAGTCAAGAGGAGGAAATCATCTGCACTGATGCCCAAAATTTTTTTAGCTTGGATTCGGGGCAGGACTAAGTAGAGTTCGAGCATCATCCTGACTTTCTTCACCAGATGTTATACCCCAGAGGGAAGGTGGTTCTGCAGAGACTCAGATATCTGAGGCTCAAACGGACTGTTCTGTGCTGTCAGGGCAGGAAGAGGAGCAGGGCAAGGAATGTGATAACACAGAGGATGGTTATGAGGTGCTAGAACCCAGTTAGCATGAACACAGAGGCACACAGCTGAGTAGGTCATCTAAGGAGGCAGAGAATGAGGGGGAAGTAGAGGAGGTTACGTTGCGTGATATGGCGCAGTGTTGTGAAATTGGATTTTGGGCTCCCCCGGTGGCCACTGGTGGAATTGAACTGGTGTGCATCATCCCCTCTGTTCACCTGTTTCCATCAGGATGTGGGAGTCGCTATTTAACCTTGCTCCTCTGTCACTTCCATGCCGGTCAACATTGTAATCAGAAGCCTTTCTGTGCATGTTCCTGCTGCTAGACAACTCCCAGCTAAGTTGGACTTTAGTCCTCGTTTGTTTTTGCATTTTGTTCCAGTTCACAGCTGTAGTTTCGTTTCTGTGTCTGGAAAGCTCTTGTGATCTGAAATTGCCACTCTGATGTTATGAGTTAATACTAGAGTCTTAAAGTAATTTCAGGATGGTATTTTGATAGGGTTTTCAGCTGACCATGAAAGTGCCCTTTCTGTCTTCCTGCTATCTAGTAAGCGGACCTCAATTTTGCTAAACCTATTTTCATACTACGTTTGTCATTTCATCTAAAATCACCGCCAATATATGTGGGGGCCTCTGTCTGCCTATCGGGGAAATTTCTCTAGAGGTGAGCCAGGACTATATTTTCCTCTGCCAGGATTAGCTAGTCCTCCGGCCGGCGATGGGCGTCTAGGGATAAAAAACGTAGGCAACGCTACCCGGCTACTGTTAGTTGTGCGGCAGGTTTAGTTCATGGTCAGTTTAGTTTCCATCCTTCCAAGAGCTAGTACTTATGTTTACTGGGTTATGTTCTCTTGCCATTGAGAACCATAACAGTTTGACCGGCCCAAAAAGGGTTAAATTAATTGACAGAGAAAGGAGAGAAAAGAGAAGTCTGCTGAAGATTTTTTTTTTTTTTTTTTCCCTTCCCTTCAGTTCTGAGTGTGCTTGTAATTGAATCTCTTGCAAGTCTGTCTATATTGCAGCCTTTCTCTCTCTCTCTCTCCTTCTAATCCTGGAATGGCTCTGTGTTCACCTGTTTAAAATGGATATTCAGAGTTTAGCTGCAGGTTTGAATAATCTCATCACGAAAGTTCAAAATTTACAAGATTTTGTTGTTCATGTTCCTATATCTGAACCTAGAATTCCTTTGCCTGAATTTTTCTCGGGGAATAGATCTTGCTTTCAAAATTTCAAAAATAATTGCAAGTTGTTTTTGTCCCTGAAATCTCGCTCTGCTGGAGATCCTGCTCAGCAGGTCAGGATTGTGATTTCCTTGCTCCGGGGCGACCCTCAGGATTGGGCTTTTGCATTGGCTCCAGGGGATCCTGCGTTGCTCAATGTGGATGCGTTTTTTCTGGCCTTGGGGTTGCTTTATGAGGAACCTCAGTTAGAGCTTCAGGCGGAAAAGGCCTTGATGTCCCTATCTCAGGGGCAAGACGAAGCTGAAATATACTGCCAGAAATTCCGTAAATGGGCTGTGCTTACTCAGTGGAATGAGTGCGCCCTGGCGGCGAATTTCAGAGAGGGTCTCTCTGATGCCATTAAGGATGTTATGGTGGGGTTCCCTGTGCCTGCGGGTCTGAATGAGTCCATGACAATGGCTATCCAGATCGATAGGCGTCTGCGGGAGCGCAAACCTGTGCACCATTTGGCGGTGTCTACTGAGAAGACGCCAGAGAATATGCAATGTGATAGAATTCTGTCCAGAAGTGAACGGCAGAATTTAAGACGAAAAAATGGGTTGTGCTTCTATTGCGGTGATTCAACTCATGTTATATCAGCATGCTCTAAGCGTACTAAGAAGCTTGATAAGTCTGTTTCAATTGGCACTTTACAGTCTAAGTTTATTCTATCTGTGACCCTGATTTGTTCTTTATCATCTATTACCGCGGATGCCTATGTCGACTCTGGCGCCGCTTTGAGTCTTATGGATTGGTCCTTTGCCAAACGCTGTGGGTATGATTTGGAGCCTCTTGAAACTCCTATACCCCTGAAGGGGATTGACTCCACCCCATTGGCTAGTAATAAACCACAATACTGGACACAAGTAACTATGCGGATTAATCCGGATCATCAGGAGATTATTCGCTTTCTTGTGCTGTATAACCTACATGATGTGTTGGTGCTTGGATTGCCATGGCTGCAATCTCATAACCCAGTCCTTGACTGGAAAGCTATGTCTGTGTTAAGCTGGGGATGTAAGGGGACGCATGGGGACGTACCTGTGGTTTCCATTTCATCATCTATTCCCTCTGAGATTCCTGAATTCTTGACTGAATATCGTGACGTTTTTGAAGAACCTAAGCTTGGTTCATTACCTCCGCACCGGGAGTGCGATTGTGCCATAGATTTGATTCCGGGTAGTAAATACCCTAAGGGTCGTTTATTTAATCTGTCTGTGCCTGAACATGCTGCTATGCGAGAATATATAAAGGAGTCCTTGGAAAAGGGACATATTCGTCCTTCGTCATCTCCCTTAGGAGCCGGTTTTTTCTTTGTGGCTAAGAAAGATGGCTCTTTGAGGCCGTGCATTGATTATCGGCTTTTGAATAAAATCACGGTTAAATATCAATATCCGTTGCCACTGCTGACTGATTTGTTTGCTCGCATAAAGGGGGCCAAGTGGTTCTCTAAGATAGATCTCCGTGGGGCGTATAATTTGGTGCGAATTAAGCAGGGGGATGAGTGGAAGACCGCATTTAATACGCCCGAGGGCCACTTTGAGTATTTGGTGATGCCTTTTGGTCTTTCAAATGCCCCTTCAGTCTTTCAGTCCTTTATGCATGACATTTTCCGTGATTATTTGGATAAATTTATGATTGTGTATCTGGATGATATTTTGATTTTTTCGGATGACTGGGACTCTCATGTCCAGCAGGTCAGGAGGGTTTTTCAGGTTTTGCGGTCTAATTCCTTGTGTGTGAAGGGTTCTAAGTGCGTTTTTGGGGTACAAAAGATTTCCTTTCTGGGATATATTTTTTCCCCCTCTTCCATCGAGATGGATCCTGTCAAGGTTCAGGCTATTTGTGATTGGACGCAACCCTCTTCTCTTAAGAGTCTTCAGAAATTTTTGGGCTTTGCTAACTTTTATCGTCGATTTATTGCTGGTTTTTCTGATGTTGTTAAACCATTGACTGATTTGACTAAGAAGGGTGCTGATGTTGCTGATTGGTCCCCTGCTGCTGTGGAGGCCTTTCGAGAGCTTAAGCGCCGCTTTTCTTCCGCCCCTGTGTTGCGTCAGCCTGATGTTGCTCTTCCTTTTCAGGTTGAGGTCGACGCTTCTGAAATCGGAGCTGGGGCAGTTTTGTCGCAGAGAAGTTCCGATTGTTCCGTGATGAGACCTTGTGCCTTTTTCTCGCGTAAATTTTCGCCCGCCGAGCGGAATTATGATGTTGGGAATCGGGAGCTTTTGGCCATGAAGTGGGCTTTTGAGGAGTGGCGTCATTGGCTTGAGGGGGCTAGACATCAGGTGGTGGTATTGACTGACCACAAAAATCTAATTTATCTTGAGTCCGCCAGACGCCTGAATCCTAGACAGGCGCGCTGGTCGTTGTTTTTCTCTCGGTTTAATTTTGTGGTGTCCTACCTGCCGGGTTCTAAGAATGTTAAGGCGGATGCCCTTTCTAGGAGTTTTGAGCCTGACTCCCCTGGTAACTCTGAACCTACAGGTATCCTTAAGGATGGAGTGATATTGTCTGCCGTTTCTCCAGACCTGCGGCGGGCCTTGCAGGAGTTTCAGGCGGATAGACCTGATCGTTGCCCACCTGGTAGACTGTTTGTTCCTGATGATTGGACCAGTAAAGTCATTTCTGAGGTTCATTCTTCTGCGTTGACAGGTCATCCTGGAATCTTTGGTACCAGGGATTTGGTGGCAAGGTCCTTCTGGTGGCCTTCCCTGTCTCGAGATGTGCGAGGCTTTGTGCAGTCTTGTGACGTTTGTGCTCGGGCCAAGCCTTGTTGTTCTCGGGCTAGTGGATTGTTGTTGCCCTTGCCTATCCCGAAGAGGCCCTGGACGCACATCTCTATGGATTTTATTTCGGATCTTCCTGTTTCTCAGAAGATGTCTGTCATCTGGGTGGTGTGTGACCGTTTCTCTAAGATGGTCCATTTGGTTCCCCTGCCTAAGTTGCCTTCTTCTTCCGAGTTGGTTCCTCTGTTTTTTCAAAATGTGGTCCGTTTGCATGGTATTCCGGAGAATATCGTTTCTGACAGAGGAACCCAATTCGTGTCTAGATTTTGGCGAGCATTCTGTGCTAGGATGGGCATAGACTTGTCTTTTTCGTCTGCTTTCCATCCTCAGACTAATGGCCAGACCGAGCAGACGAATCAGACCTTGGAGACATATTTGAGGTGTTTTGTGTCTGCAGATCAGGATGATTGGGTTGCTTTTTTGCCTTTAGCGGAGTTTGCCCTCAATAATCGGGCCAGCTCTGCCACCTTGGTGTCTCCTTTTTTCTGTAATTCGGGGTTTCATCCTCGATTTTCTTCTGGTCAGGTGGAATCTTCGGATTGTCCTGGAGTGGATGCTGTGGTGGAGAGGTTGCATCAGATTTGGGGGCAGGTAGTGGACAATTTGAAGTTGTCCCAGGAGAAGACTCAGCTTTTTGCCAACCGCCGGCGTCGGGTTGGTCCTCGGCTTTGTGTTGGGGACTTGGTGTGGTTGTCTTCTCGTTTTGTCCCTATGAGGGCTTCTTCTCCTAAGTTTAAGCCTCGGTTCATCGGCCCGTACAAGATATTGGAGATTCTTAACCCTGTGTCCTTCCGTTTGGACCTCCCTGCATCTTTTTCTATTCATAATGTTTTTCATCGGTCATTGTTGCGCAGGTATGAGGTACCGGTTGTGCCTTCCGTTGAGCCTCCTGCTCCGGTGTTGGTTGAGGGCGAGTTGGAGTACGTTGTGGAAAAAATCTTGGACTCCCGTGTTTCCAGACGGAAACTCCAGTATCTGGTCAAATGGAAGGGATACGGTCAGGAGGATAATTCTTGGGTGACTGCCTCTGATGTTCATGCCTCCGATCTGGTCCGTGCCTTTCATAGGGCTCATCCTGATCGCCCTGGTGGTTCTGGTGAGGGTTCGGTGCCCCCTCCTTGAGGGGGGGGTACTGTTGTGAAATTGGATTTTGGGCTCCCCCGGTGGCCACTGGTGGAATTGAACTGGTGTGCATCATCCCCTCTGTTCACCTGTTTCCATCAGGATGTGGGAGTCGCTATTTAACCTTGCTCCTCTGTCACTTCCATGTCGGTCAACATTGTAATCAGAAGCCTTTCTGTGCATGTTCCTGCTGCTAGACAACTCCCAGCTAAGTTGGACTTTAGTCCTCGTTTGTTTTTGCATTTTGTTCCAGTTCACAGCTGTAGTTTCGTTTCTGTGTCTGGAAAGCTCTTGTGATCTGAAATTGCCACTCTGATGTTATGAGTTAATACTAGAGTCTTAAAGTAATTTCAGGATGGTATTTTGATAGGGTTTTCAGCTGACCATGAAAGTGCCCTTTCTGTCTTCCTGCTATCTAGTAAGCGGACCTCAATTTTGCTAAACCTATTTTCATACTACGTTTGTCATTTCATCTAAAATCACCGCCAATATATGTGGGGGCCTCTGTCTGCCTATCGGGGAAATTTCTCTAGAGGTGAGCCAGGACTATATTTTCCTCTTCCAGGATTAGCTAGTCCTCCGGCCGGCGCTGGGCGTCTAGGGATAAAAAACGTAGGCAACGCTACCCGGCTACTGTTAGTTGTGCGGCAGGTTTAGTTCATGGTCAGTTTAGTTTCCATCCTTCCAAGAGCTAGTACTTATGTTTACTGGGCTATGTTCTCTTGCCATTGAGAACCATAACAGCGCAGACACGTAAAGATGCAGTCACGAAGAACAATGCATCCTCAGACACAACTGTGTTATGATCCAGTGGTAGGATCTCAAAACTGACCTGATACATATAACCAGAATGTTAGGACAAGTTCTGGGGATGTGGAAGCTATACTGACCGCAATCCTGATCCTATCCAAACACACTAAAGGCAGCCGTGGAGCGTTACCTAAAAACCTAGACGCCTCTTCACAGCCTGAGAAACTGACTGCCCCTAGAGAGAAAGCAAAGACCTCACTTGCCTCAGAGAAATAACCCCAAAGTTTTAGACAGCCCCCCACAAATAATAACAGTGAGTTAAGGGGAAAATACAAACGTAGAAATGAAACAGGTTTAGCAAATGAGGCCCGCTAATACTGGATAGACAGAAAATAGATAGGAATCTGTGCGGTCAGTACAAAAGCTATCAAAAATAAACCACGCAGAGAATACAAGAACCCCCACACCGACTCACTATGTGAGGGGCGCACTCTGCACCCCAGAACTAACCAGCAAGCAAAAAATCACATAAAAGCAAGCTGGACTGAACTCATCATATACTGAGAAACGTTTTCAAGGAAATAATGAGGAAAATGAACAAGCAAACTTAGCTTCTCCAGCAGGAGACTGGTCACAAGTAGTGTTGAGCATTCCGATACCGCAAGTATCGGGTATCGGCCGATACTTGCGGTATCGGAATTCCGATACCGGTATTCCGATACTTGCCGCGTATCGGATACCGGAATCGGAAGTTCCAAGATTCAAAATTCAGAAATTCAGCCAATGAGAATGATTCCAAGTGTGGGCACATCCTGTTTAGCATGGAGGGCATGAAAGTACTGGCAAGGCTGTGATTGGCTGCTGAAATGATGTCATGATGCAGTTTAAAAGTCGCTGGCGCCATTTTGCGATCACTCTGCTGTGAATTCAGTTAGTGACAGGACGCTGTTTGCTGACTGAGGGACAGTTTAGAGATAGCGATTTGCTTCTTTGTGCTTTCCAAAGGCTAATTTAGCAACCGCTGTGTTCACCTACTAGTCACCTTGCTTTTGCCTTGTAGCGCTGTTTTCACAGCGATCTGCAAGGTCTGTGTGTGTGTGTGTGTGAGTGCAGCCCACTCTCTAGTCTGAGTGCAGCCACATAGGCCATCCATAGCTGGTTGTATTCAGTTCAGGGAGGGTGGTTCATTGCCTCATACTGTTTTTTTTTTTTTTTTTTTTTTTCAAGTAGTGTAGTCTGCTGCTAATTTATTAAAAAAAATCCTATTAGTGTCTTTCCACCCATCTCCAGCTAATTTGTGGAAAAACACTACATAGGATAAAGTAGAGGAGGGTTTTTGGGCCTTGCAGCGCCGTTTACGGCTGTCTGCACGGTATCCGTGTGACTGCAGCTCGCCCTGTAGTCTGTGAGCAGCCGTAGCCTGGTTGTCTGCAGCTCAGGGTTGTTCACTGCGTCATACCGCCAAATCAATTTTAATTTTTTTTCAAGTAGTGTAGTCTGCTGCTAATTAATTTAAAAAAATCCTATTAGTGTCTTTCCACCCGTCTCCAGCTAATTTGTGGAAAAACACTACATAGGATAAAGTAGAGGAGGGTTTTTGGGCCTTGCAGCGCCGTTTACGGCTGTCTGCACGGTCTCCGTGTGACTGCAGCTCGCCCTGTAGTCTGTGAGCAGCCGTAGCCTGGTTGTCTCCAGCTCAGGGTTGTTCACTGCGTCATACCGCCAAATCAATTTTAATTTTTTTTCAAGTAGTGTAGTCTGCTGCTAATTAATTTAAAAAAATCCTATTAGTGTCTTTCCACCCGTCTCCAGCTAATTTGTGGAAAAACACTACATAGGATAAAGTAGAGGAGGGTTTTTGGGCCTTGCAGCGCCGTTTACGGCTGTCTGCACGGTCTCCGTGTGACTGCAGCTCGCCCTGTAGTCTGTGAGCAGCCGTAGCCTGGTTGTCTCCAGCTCAGGGTTGTTCACTGCGCGTCATACCGCCAAATCAATTTTAATTTTTTTTCAAGTAGTGTAGTCTGCTGCTAATTAATTTAAAAAAATCCTATTAGTGTCTTTCCACCCGTCTCCAGCTAATTTGTGGAAAAACACTACATAGGATAAAGTAGAGGAGGGTTTTTGGGCCTTGCAGCGCCGTTTACGGCTGTCTGCACGGTCTCCGTGTGACTGCAGCTCGCCCTGTAGTCTGTGAGCAGCCGTAGCCTGGTTGTCTCCAGCTCAGGGTTGTTCACTGCGCGTCATACCGCCAAATCAATTTTAATTTTTTTTCAAGTAGTGTAGTCTGCTGCTAATTAATTTAAAAAAATCCTATTAGTGTCTTTCCACCCGTCTCCAGCTAATTTGTGGAAAAACACTACATAGGATAAAGTAGAGGAGGGTTTTTGGGCCTTGCAGCGCCGTTTACGTCTGTCTGCACGGTCTCTGTGTGACTGCAGCTCTATCTGTTGTCAGTTCAGCCCCCAAAAAAGAAATAAATAATAAAGTTCACCAAACACACCAGTTACACCACTTTACATTTGTGTAGGCCACATTAGCTCATATTAAAGTCTAGTCCACACTTTAGAAAATTAGTGTTTCTTATACCTGTTAGGAGGAGTTGCTCAGGAATAAGCACACAAATCCGTTAGTACTTTTCTGCTTATCTTTATCAGTCAACCAAGATGAAGAAGGCAGTGAGTAAGGCACGTGGGCGTGGGCGCGGAGCAGGGAGGGGACGTGGGGATTCTGTGCCTGCTGCGGGCACCGGTGACTCATCAGCACCCACTTTCACCAGGCAACAGTCGTTCATGCGCAGCTTTGTGTCAGAGCGCCGTACACCGCTGCTGCGTGAAGACCAAATTGAAGCCGTTGTCGGATGGATGGCAGCTAATGCATCAACTTCCATTAGTGCCACATCCTCTCAGACACAGAGCACTGGAGAGCAGCCATCTGTCTCTTCACCACCTGCCAAATTGCCCAGGCAGACAGAGAGCCCAGGACAGGAGCCGTCTCTACTTCTGTTCTCTGAATCTCTTGGCTTGGAAACAGGGGGCCAGCCAAGCAGCATTGGAGAAATGGAAGAAGAGGCAGGGTGCAGTGATGCCCAACAGCTTTTTCTGTCTTCCTCTGAAGAGGCGGGTGGGCCAGTGGCTCCGGTCACCACATCGCAGGCCGCATCAGCTGATGATGACACTCAGGTGCCACTTACTGGTGCGTGCTCTGCTGCTGAGACTACCCAGGAGGAGCAGTTGGGGGCAGAGGGTAGTGTAGATGATGAGGTCCTCGACCCATCTTGGCGTGAGGGACAGGAAGGTGGTGGGAGCAGCTCTGAGGAAGAGATTCCCCGTACGGCCCAAAGAGGGAGAGGGAGGGGGAAGACTGCGGATCCTGCAGCCTCCGCTTTGGCACCCGTTAGGAGCATGTCTCTTCCAAAAGCCAAAAAGGGCGCTCCCAAGACTTGCAGTGCCTGGTCCTTTTTTGACACAGTTGCAGATGACATTTGCTATGTCAGATGCAACGTGTGTCATCACAAAGTCAAAAGAGGTCGAAATGTCAGCAGCCTCAATACCTCCAACATGTGGAAACATGTGCGCACCAGGCACCCGGCATTGTTAGAAAAACACACTGAAGAGGTAGGCCAACCAACAGCGGCAGCTACCACCTCTTCAGCTCGTGTTGCCTCTTCCTCTAGCTCACACGCAGCTGGTTCGGCTTCCTCCCAGGATCGCCGTGGAAGAACCTCTGGCCCTGTTGTCCAGAGACCCGCTGTAATTCCACCCGCAGCACCACTTTCCCAGTCATCCACACACTCCCAGCCCAGTCTACAGCCATCGGTAGTTGTTGTGAATTTGCTTTTTGCTCCCTCTAGTGGTTACTAGTTTTTTGACTCTGGTTTTTCTGTCATTCCTTTTATCCGCACCTGGGTCGTTAGTTAGGGGTGTTGCTATATAAGCTCCCTGGACCTTCAGTTCAATGCCTGGCAACGTAGTTATCAGAGCTAGTCTGCTGTGCTCTTGTCTACTGATCCTGGTTCCAGTTATATCAGCTAAGTCTGCCTTTTGCTTTTTGCTATTTGTTTTGGTTTTGTATTTTTGTCCAGCTTGTTCCAAAACTATATCCTGACCTTTGCTGGAAGCTCTAGGGGGGCTGGTGTTCTCCCCCCGGACCGTTAGACGGTTCGGGGGTTCTTGAATTTCCAGTGTGGATTTTGATAGGGTTTTTGTTGACCATATAAGTTACCTTTCTTTATTCTGCTATCAGTAAGCGGGCCTCTCTGTGCTAAACCTGGTTCATTTCTGTGTTTGTCATTTCCTCTTACCTCACCGTCATTATTTGTGGGGGGCTTCTATCCAGCTTTGGGGTCCCCTTCTCTGGAGGCAAGAAAGGTCTTTGTTTTCCTCTACTAGGGGTAGCTAGATTCTCCGGCTGGCGCGTGTCATCTAGAATCAACGTAGGAATGATCCCCGGCTACTTCTAGTGTTGGCGTTAGGAGTAGATATATGGTCAACCCAGTTACCACTGCCCTATGAGCTGGATTTTTGTATTCTGCAGACTTCCACGTTCCTCTGAGACCCTCGCCATTGGGGTCATAACAGTTTGCCAGGCCAGTATTAAATGTTTAATGCATTGCAGAAGAGGGATTATAAGAAAGAAGATTCTGAGTTTTTTTTTTTTTTCTTCTTCCCCTTTACCTCAGAGTGGCTATGCTTGCTGCAGACATGAATGTCCAGACCTTGATTACAAGTGTGGACCAGCTGGCTACTCGTGTGCAGGGCATACAAGACTATGTTATCAGAAATCCTAGGTCAGAACCTAAAATACCGATTCCTGAACTGTTTTCCGGAGACAGGTTTAAGTTTAGGAATTTCGTGAATAATTGTAAATTGTTTTTGTCCCTGAGACCCTGTTCATCTGGAGATTCTGCTCAGCAAGTAAAAATTGTTATTTCGTTCTTACGGGGCGACCCTCAGGATTGGGCTTTTTCGCTGGCGCCAGGAGATCCGGCATTGGCTGATCTTGATGCGTTTTTTCTGGCGCTCGGTTTACTTTATGAGGAACCCAATCTTGAGATTCAGGCAGAAAAGGCCTTGCTGGCTATGTCTCAGGGGCAGGACGAGGCTGAAGTGTATTGCCAAAAATTTCGGAAATGGTCCGTGCTGACACATTGGAACGAGTGTGCACTGGCCGCTAATTTTAGAAATGGCCTTTCTGAAGCCATTAAGAATGTTATGGTGGGTTTTCCCATTCCCACAGGTCTGAATGATACTATGGCACTGGCTATTCAAATTGACCGGCGGTTGCGGGAGCGCAAAACCGCAAATTCCCTCATGGTGTTGTCTGAACAGACACCTAATTCGGTGCAATGTGATAGAAAAACCGCAAATTCCCTCATGGTGTTGTCTGAACAGACACCTGATTTAATGCAATGTGATAGAATCCTGACTAGAAATGAGCGGAAAATTCATAGACGCCGGAATGGCTTGTGCTACTACTGTGGTGATTCTACACATGTTATCTCAGCATGCTCTAAACGTATAGCTAAGGTTGTTAGTCCTGTCACCGTTGGTAATTTGCAACCTAAATTTATTCTGTCTGTAACTTTGATTTGCTCACTGTCATCTTATCCTGTCATGGCGTTTGTAGATTCAGGTGCTGCCCTGAGTCTCATGGATCTCTCATTTGCTAAGCGCTGTGGTTTTACTCTTGAACCATTAGAAAATCCTATTCCTCTTAGGGGTATTGATGCTACACCATTGGCTGCAAATAAACCGCAGTATTGGACACAGGTTACCATGTGCATGACTCCTGAACACCGCGAGGTGATACGTTTCCTGGTTTTACATAAAATGCATGATTTGGTTGTTTTAGGGCTGCCATGGTTACAGACCCATAATCCAGTCCTGGACTGGAAGGCTATGTCAGTCTCAAGTTGGGGCTGTCGTGGTATTCATGGGGATTCCCTGCCTGTGTCTATTGCTTCTTCTACACCTTCGGAAGTTCCGGAGTATTTGTCTGATCAGGACGTCTTCAGTGAGTCTGAGTCCAGTGCACTGCCTCCTCATAGGGACTGTGACTGTGCTATAGATTTGATCCCAGGCAGTAAATTTCCTAAGGGAAGACTGTTTAATCTGTCGGTACCTGAACATACCGCTATGCGTTCATATATCAAGGAGTCTCTGGAGAAAGGACATATTCGTCCGTCTTCTTCCCCTCTTGGTGCGGGATTCTTTTTTGTGGCAAAAAAGGACGGATCTTTGAGACCTTGTATTGATTATCGGCTTTTAAATAAGATCACTGTCAAATTTCAGTATCCTTTACCGCTGTTGTCTGACTTGTTTGCCCGGATTAAGGGTGCCAAGTGGTTCACCAAGATAGACCTTCGTGGTGCGTACAACCTTGTGCGCATTAAGCAAGGTGATGAATGGAAAACCGCATTCAATACGCCCGAAGGTCATTTTGAGTACTTGGTGATGCCTTTTGGTCTCTCCAATGCGCCTTCAGTTTTTCAGTCCTTTATGCATGACATTTTCCGGAAGTATCTGGATAAATTTTTGATTGTTTATCTGGATGATATTTTGGTTTTTTCTGATAATTGGGATTCGCATGTGGAGCAGGTCAGGTTGGTCTTTAAAATTTTGCGTGAAAATTCTTTGTTTGTCAAGGGCTCAAAGTGTCTCTTTGGTGTACAGAAGGTTCCCTTTTTGGGGTTCATTTTTTCCCCTTCTGCTGTGGAGATGGACCCAGTCAAGGTCCGAGCTATTCTTGATTGGACTCAGCCCTCGTCAGTTAAGAGTCTTCAGAAGTTCTTGGGCTTCGCTAACTTCTACCGTCGTTTTATCGCTAATTTTTCTAGCATTGTGAAACCTTTGACGGATATGACCAAGAAGGGCTCCGATGTAGCTAACTGGGCTCCTGCTGCCGTGGAGGCTTTCCAGGAGTTGAAACGCCGGTTTACTTCGGCGCCTGTTTTGTGCCAGCCTGACGTCTCACTTCCCTTTCAGGTTGAGGTGGATGCTTCGGAGATTGGGGCAGGGGCCGTTTTGTCGCAGAGAGGCCCTGGTTGCTCTGTTATGAAACCTTGTGCCTTTTTCTCTAGGAAGTTTTCGCCTGCCGAGCGAAATTATGATGTGGGCAATCGGGAGTTGTTGGCCATGAAATGGGCATTTGAGGAGTGGCGTCATTGGCTCGAGGGTGCTAAGCATCGTGTGGTGGTCTTGACTGATCACAAAAATCTGATGTATCTCGAGTCTGCTAAACGCCTTAATCCGAGACAGGCCCGCTGGTCATTGTTTTTCTCCCGCTTTGATTTTGTTGTCTCGTATTTACCTGGTTCAAAGAATGTGAAGGCCGATGCTCTTTCTAGGAGCTTTGTGCCTGATGCTCCTGGAGTCGCTGATCCTGTTGGTATTCTTAAAGATGGAGTTATCTTGTCAGCTATTTCTCCGGATCTGCGACGTGTGTTGCAGAGATTTCAGGCTGATAGGCCTGAGTCTTGTCCACCTGACAGACTGTTTGTCCCGGATAAGTGGACCAGCAGAGTCATTTCCGAGGTTCATTCCTCGGTGTTGGCAGGTCACCCGGGAATTTTTGGCACCAGAGATCTGGTGGCCAGGTCCTTTTGGTGGCCTTCCTTGTCAAGGGATGTGCGGTCATTTGTGCAGTCCTGTGGGACTTGTGCTCGAGCTAAGCCTTGCTGTTCTCGTGCCAGCGGTTTGCTCTTGCCCTTGCCTGTCCCGAAGAGACCTTGGACACATATCTCCATGGATTTCATTTCTGATCTTCCGCTATCTCAGGGCATGTCCGTTATCTGGGTGATATGTGATCGCTTCTCCAAGATGGTCCATTTGGTTCCTTTGCCTAAGCTGCCTTCCTCTTCCGATCTGGTTCCTGTGTTTTTCCAGAACGTGGTTCGTTTGCACGGCATCCCTGAGAATATTGTGTCTGACAGAGGATCCCAGTTCGTTTCCAGGTTCTGGCGATCCTTTTGTAGTAGGATGGGCATTGATTTGTCGTTTTCGTCTGCTTTCCATCCTCAGACTAATGGACAGACGGAGCGAACCAATCAGACTTTGGAGGCTTATTTGAGGTGTTTTGTCTCTGCTGATCAGGACGATTGGGTGACATTCTTGCCGTTGGCTGAGTTTGCCCTTAATAATCGGGCTAGTTCCGCCACCTTGGTTTCACCTTTTTTCTGCAACTCTGGTTTCCATCCTCGCTTTTCTTCGGGTCATGTGGAGCCTTCTGACTGTCCTGGGGTGGATTCTGTGGTGGATAGGTTGCAGCAGATCTGGAATCATGTGGTGGACAACTTGAAGTTGTCACAGGAGAAGGCTCAGCGCTTTGCCAACCGCCGCCGCGGTGTGGGTCCCCGACTACGCGTTGGGGATTTGGTATGGCTTTCTTCCCGCTTTGTTCCTATGAAGGTCTCCTCTCCCAAATTTAAACCTCGTTTTATTGGGCCTTACAAGATATTGGAAATAATTAATCCTGTATCTTTTCGTCTAGATCTTCCTGTGTCGTTTGCTATTCACAATGTATTTCATAGGTCCTTGTTGCGGCGGTACATTGTGCCTGTAGCTCCTTCTGCTGAGCCTCCTGCTCCGGTGTTGGTTGAGGGCGAGTTGGAGTACGTGGTGGAGAAGATCTTGGATTCTCGCCTCTCCAGGCGGAGGCTTCAGTACCTGGTCAAGTGGAAGGGCTATGGTCAGGAGGATAATTCCTGGGTGGTCGCCTCTGATGTTCATGCGGCCGATTTAGTTCGTGCCTTTCATGCCGCTCATCCTGATCGCCCTGGTGGTCGTGGTGAGGGTTCGGTGACCCCTCACTAAGGGGGGGGTACTGTTGTGAATTTGCTTTTTGCTCCCTCTAGTGGTTACTAGTTTTTTGACTCTGGTTTTTCTGTCATTCCTTTTATCCGCACCTGGGTCGTTAGTTAGGGGTGTTGCTATATAAGCTCCCTGGACCTTCAGTTCAATGCCTGGCAACGTAGTTATCAGAGCTAGTCTGCTGTGCTCTTGTCTACTGATCCTGGTTCCAGTTATATCAGCTAAGTCTGCCTTTTGCTTTTTGCTATTTGTTTTGGTTTTGTATTTTTGTCCAGCTTGTTCCAAAACTATATCCTGACCTTTGCTGGAAGCTCTAGGGGGGCTGGTGTTCTCCCCCCGGACCGTTAGACGGTTCGGGGGTTCTTGAATTTCCAGTGTGGATTTTGATAGGGTTTTTGTTGACCATATAAGTTACCTTTCTTTATTCTGCTATCAGTAAGCGGGCCTCTCTGTGCTAAACCTGGTTCATTTCTGTGTTTGTCATTTCCTCTTACCTCACCGTCATTATTTGTGGGGGGCTTCTATCCAGCTTTGGGGTCCCCTTCTCTGGAGGCAAGAAAGGTCTTTGTTTTCCTCTACTAGGGGTAGCTAGATTCTCCGGCTGGCGCGTGTCATCTAGAATCAACGTAGGAATGATCCCCGGCTACTTCTAGTGTTGGCGTTAGGAGTAGATATATGGTCAACCCAGTTACCACTGCCCTATGAGCTGGATTTTTGTATTCTGCAGACTTCCACGTTCCTCTGAGACCCTCGCCATTGGGGTCATAACAGGTAGTACAGGCATGGGAGAAAAGGCGGCCTTTCTCGTCAAACCACCCACGAGCACAGGCTCTGACTGCAGGCATTGCCAAACTTCTTTCACTGGAAATGCTGTCATTCAGGCTGGTGGAGACTGACAGCTTCCGTGACTTGATGTCATTGGCAGTCCCACAGTACAATGTGCCCAGCCGCTTTTACTTCAGCAGGCAAGCCGTCCCTGCCCTGCACAAGCATGTGGAGGGACACATAAAACACGCGCTACTGAACGCCGTCAGTAGCAAGGTCCACCTCACCACCGATGCGTGGACCAGTCAACATGGACAGGGGCGATACCTTTCCCTCACTGCCCATTGGGTTAATGTCGTTGAGCCGGGTACAGACCGTGCGAGTGGCGCAGGACGTGTCCTGCCCACTCCAAGGATTGCAGGAATCCATTCTGTACGCATTGACTCCTCCTCCTACACCAGTTCCTCAGAATCATCGCTGCAGGAGCCGTCACAGTCCACCTCCACATGGACCCGTGATGAACGTGTACCTGTTACGACCGACATGAGCACAGCCGTGGCCAAACGTCAACAGGCCGTCTTGAAATTAATTTTTTTGGGGAATCGTAGCCACACAGCGCAGGAGCTCTGGAATGCCATCAAGCAGGAGAGCGATGTGTGGTTTGTGCCAGCGAATCTCCAGCCAGGCATGGTAGTGTGTGATAATGGCCGAAATCTGGTGGCAGCTCTGGGCCTCGGCAACCTCACTCACATCCCATGTCTGGCACATGTGCTCAATTTGGTCGTGCAGAGCTTTTTGAGGGACTATCCGGATCTTGATGCACTGCTGCACAAGGTCCGCCTAGAGTGTGCTCACTTGCGGCGTTCCAGCACGGCAAAAGCGCGCATTGCGGCTCTGCAGCGCCGACACCGCCTGCCGGAACATCGCATCATATGTGACCTACCTACCAGGTGGAATTCCACGTTACATATGTTGGAGCGGTTGTGTGAGCAGCAGCAAGCTGTAATGGAGTACCAGCTGCTTCAGGCGCAAAAAAGTCGCAGTCAGCGCCGTACAGACTTCACAACCACAGAGTGGGCCACTATGAATGACGTCTGCCAGGTTTTGCGTCCCTTTGATTATTCCACGCGGATGGCGAGTGCAGATGATGCACTAGTCAGCATGACTGTCCCCCTTATCTGCCTGCTTGAAAAATCACTGCAAGCGCTAAGGGATGATGTTGTGGAAGAGGTGGAGGATGAGGATTCACCATTTCCATCATCTTCTGGACAGTCAGCGCCACGTGGTTCCTCACAAATGCTTAGGCAGGGGACAGTTTGTGAGGAGGATGAGGAGGAGTCAATGGAGGAGGAAGACATCCGTCCAGAGGAGGGAGTTACCGAATTGTCCAGTACTCAGTGTGTACAGCGAGGGTGGGGTGATGACGAGCGGGCAGAGATCACGCCTCCAGCAGGGGACAGCGTTTCTTGGGCAGTTGGCAGTCTGCAGCACATGGTGGATTACATGCTGCAGTGCCTGAGAAACGACTGCCGCATTGCCCACATTCTCAACATGTCTGATTATTGGGTGTTCACCCTCCTCGATCCTCGCTACCGGGACAACGTAGAAAGCCTCATCACACCGTTGAACCGTGAGCGAAAAATGCGGGAGTACCAAGACACACTGGTCAATTCCATCATCTTCTCCATTCCAACTGAGAGAAGTGCTGCTAGTGCATTCCAAAGCAGCTCAGTGCGTCCAGGCAGTGGTGGAGGCTCTGCACAAAGAGGGAGCAGAAGCAGTGCCTCTGCCCAAGGCAAGACCAGTATGGCCCAACTGTGGCACAGTTTTCTGTGCCCCCCACAAAAGTCTACACCATCACAGACGGCTCCAGTCAGCAGGAGGCAACGGTTCCGTCAGATGGTGACAGACTACATGTCTTGCCCTCTTGCTGTACTCCCAGACGGCTCTTCCCCTTTCAAGTTTTGGGTCTCAAAGCTGGATACATGGCCAGAGCTAAGCCAGTATGCATTGGAGGTGCTGTCTTGCCCTGCGGCCAGTGTATTATCGGAACGTGTCTTTAGTGCTGCAGGTGGTGTACTAACTGACCGTCGCATGCGACTATCCTCCGATAATGTTGACCGGCTTACTTTCCTGAAAATGAACAAGGCCTGGATCTCGCAGGAATTTGCCACTCCTCCTCCTGATTAAATAATTAGGTCACTGTATACGTTATCCAGGTCTCCTGTTGTGTTCATCTTTCTACCACCTGAACTTAAATTCCTGTGCTCCAACACCGCCAGTTGAGGCTCAGAAGTGCCGTCTGCACAGTCAAAACATACGACCCAGTGTTATTGGGTTTCAGTAACGTCAGCTGATCCCCAGCTGTGTAGCCGGCAATGTGTCATGCGACCGCCACGCTGACACAACAACTGAAATGTAAGGGAATCTGTCCCCCCCCCCCCAAGGCGTTTGTTACTGAAAGAGCCACCTTGTGCAGCAGTAATGCTGCACAAGGAAAAGGTAGCTATTTTTGTTTAGCTCCTTGCACACGCAGAACTTAACACTTATAAAATGTGTCCACTGATACCGTAAAACCGTCCCGGAGGTGGGACTTTCCTTCGTAATGTGACGCAGCACAGCCGTCATTCCTACCCCCACGGCGCCGCGCACCGGCTCCTCAGCGTTGTTTTATTCCGTCCCGGAGCCTGCGCTGTTATGTTATCCCGTGGCCAGGCACACTTAGCGCTGCCCGTCTTCTGGCATCATTTGGTGTCAGGATGGCTGCGCCTGTGCGGCCACGCTGGCAGAGAGCCCGCCTCGCAGTGTCTTCTGATTTAATCCCACTGGGGGCCTGGGATCCATGGACATGCGCAGTGCATATCTGAACCTCCACCTCTCACTCATTTCCCTATGGCTTCTTCAGACTGTTCGGTGTCAGCTGGTCCCTAATAGCATGCCACGGCCGTGACACCGCACAGTCTTAAGAAGCCGTAGGGAGGGGAGTGAGAGGCGAGGATATGCACTGCGCATGTCCATGGATCCCAGGCCCCCAGTGGGATTAAATCAGAAGACACTGCGAGGCGGGCTCTCTGCCAGCGCGGCCGCACAGGCGCAGCCATCCTGACACCAAATGATGCCAGAAGACGGGCAGCGCTAAGTGTGCCTGGCCACGGGATAACATAACATCGCAGGCTCCGGGACGGAATAAACCAACGCTGAGGAGCCGGTGCGCGGCGCCGGGGGGGTAGGAATGACGGCTGTGCTGCGTCACATTACGAAGGAAAGTCCCACCTCCGGGACGGTTTTACGGTTGCAGGGGACACATTTTATAAGTGTTTAGTTCTGTGTTTGCAAGGAGCATGATGAAAAGAGCCACCTTTTCCTTTTGCATCTTTTGTGCTGCACAAGCTGGCTCTTTCAGCTACAAACGCCTTGGGGGGGGGTTAAAGGTTCCCTTTCGACTTTCTCAGGCTTCGGCCTACATTGTGTTCCTCTGCTTTTCCACCTGTCCCTGGGCTCCAACACCGCCAGTTGCCGTCCAGAAGTGCTGTACGCACAGTCAACAGTCCCTCCTCTGTTATTGGGGTTCAGTAACGTCAGCTGTTCCCCTGCTGTGTGTGTGGCAATCCCTCCTACCTCCTCCAACCTCCTCCAACCTCCTCCTCCTCCACCTGTCCCTGGGCTCCAACACCGCCAGTTGCCGTCCAGAAGTGCTGTACGCACAGTCAACAGTCCCTCCTCTGTTATTGGGGTTCAGTAACGTCAGCTGTTCCCCTGCTGTGTGTGTGGCAATCCCTCCTACCTCCTCCAACCTCCTCCAACCTCCTCCTCCTCCACCTGTCCCTGGGCTCCAACACCGCCAGTTGCCGTCCAGAAGTGCTGTACGCACAGTCAACAGTCCCTCCTCTGTTATTGGGGTTCAGTAACGTCAGCTGTTCCCCTGCTGTGTGTGTGGCAATCCCTCCTCCAACCTCCTCCAACCTCCTCCTCCTCCACCTGTCCCTGGGCTCCAACACCGCCAGTTGCCGTCCAGAAGTGCTGTACGCACAGTCAACAGTCCCTCCTCTGTTATTGGGGTTCAGTAACGTCAGCTGTTCCCCAGCTGTGTGTGTGGCAATCCCTCCTACCTCCTCCTACCTCCTCCTCCACCTGTCCCTGGGCTCCAACACCGCCAGTTGCCGTCCAGAAGTGCTGTACGCACAGTCAACAGTCCCTCCTCTGTTATTGGGGTTCAGTAACGTCAGCTGTTCCCCAGCTGTGTGTGTGGCAATCCCTCCTACCTCCTCCTACCTCCTCCTCCACCTGTCCCTGGGCTCCAACACCGCCAGTTGCCGTCCAGAAGTGCTGTACGCACAGTCAACAGTCCCTCCTCTGTTATTGGGGTTCAGTAACGTCAGCTGTTCCCCTGCTGTGTGTGTGGCAATCCCTCCTACCTCCTCCAACCTCCTCCAACCTCCTCCTCCTCCACCTGTCCCTGGGCTCCAACACCGCCAGTTGCCGTCCAGAAGTGCTGTACGCACAGTCAACAGTCCCTCCTCTGTTATTGGGGTTCAGTAACGTCAGCTGTTCCCCTGCTGTGTGTGTGGCAATCCCTCCTACCTCCTCCAACCTCCTCCAACCTCCTCCTCCTCCACCTGTCCCTGGGCTCCAACACCGCCAGTTGCCGTCCAGAAGTGCTGTACGCACAGTCAACAGTCCCTCCTCTGTTATTGGGGTTCAGTAACGTCAGCTGTTCCCCTGCTGTGTGTGTGGCAATCCCTCCTACCTCCTCCAACCTCCTCCAACCTCCTCCTCCTCCACCTGTCCCTGGGCTCCAACACCGCCAGTTGCCGTCCAGAAGTGCTGTACGCACAGTCAACAGTCCCTCCTCTGTTATTGGGGTTCAGTAACGTCAGCTGTTCCCCTGCTGTGTGTGTGGCAATCCCTCCTACCTCCTCCAACCTCCTCCAACCTCCTCCTCCTCCACCTGTCCCTGGGCTCCAACACCGCCAGTTGCCGTCCAGAAGTGCTGTACGCACAGTCAACAGTCCCTCCTCTGTTATTGGGGTTCAGTAACGTCAGCTGTTCCCCTGCTGTGTGTGTGGCAATCCCTCCTACCTCCTCCAACCTCCTCCAACCTCCTCCTCCTCCACCTGTCCCTGGGCTCCAACACCGCCAGTTGCCGTCCAGAAGTGCTGTACGCACAGTCAACAGTCGCTCCTCTGTTATTGGGGTTCAGTAACGTCAGCTGTTCCCCTGCTGTGTGTGTGGCAATCCCTCCTACCTCCTCCAACCTCCTCCAACCTCCTCCTCCTCCACCTGTCCCTGGGCTCCAACACCGCCAGTTGCCGTCCAGAAGTGCTGTACGCACAGTCAACAGTCCCTCCTCTGTTATTGGGGTTCAGTAACGTCAGCTGTTCCCCTGCTGTGTGTGTGGCAATCCCTCCTACCTCCTCCAACCTCCTCCTCCTCCACCTGTCCCTGGGCTCCAACACCGCCAGTTGCCGTCCAGAAGTGCTGTACGCACAGTCAACAGTTGCTCCTCTGTTATTGGGGTTCAGTAACGTCAGCTGTTCCCCTGCTGTGTGTGTGGCAATCCCTCCTACCTCCTCCAACCTCCTCCAACCTCCTCCTCCTCCACCTGTCCCTGGGCTCCAACACCGCCAGTTGCCGTCCAGAAGTGCTGTACGCACAGTCAACAGTCGCTCCTCTGTTATTGGGGTTCAGTAACGTCAGCTGTTCCCCTGCTGTGTGTGTGGCAATCCCTCCTACCTCCTCCAACCTCCTCCAACCTCCTCCTCCTCCACCTGTCCCTGGGCTCCAACACCGCCAGTTGCCGTCCAGAAGTGCTGTACGCACAGTCAACAGTCCCTCCTCTGTTATTGGGGTTCAGTAACGTCAGCTGTTCCCCTGCTGTGTGTGTGGCAATCCCTCCTACCTCCTCCAACCTCCTCCTCCTCCTCCACCTGTCCCTGGGCTCCAACACCGCCAGTTGCCGTCCAGAAGTGCTGTACGCACAGTCAACAGTCGCTCCTCTGTTATTGGGGTTCAGTAACGTCAGCTGTTCCCCTGCTGTGTGTGTGGCAATCCCTCCTACCTCCTCCAACCTCCTCCTCCTCCACCTGTCCCTGGGCTCCAACACCGCCAGTTGCCGTCCAGAAGTGCTGTACGCACAGAGCCAAACACCTCGCCAATGTGTTAGTGGGGTTCAGCACCGCCAGCTGTTCCCCTGCTGTGTATACGGCAACGTGTACTGCGACCGCCACGCAGTCACAACAAGTTTACTTTAAGGGAACCTGTCCCCCCCCCCCCCCCAGGCGTTTGTTACTGAAGGAGCCACCTTGTGCAGCAGTAATGATGCAAAGGGAAAAAGTGCCTCTTTTCGTGGTGCTCCTTGCACATGCGGAACCTAACAGTTATGAAATGTGTCCCATCACAGCGTAAAACCGTCTGGTAGGTGGAACTTTCCTTTGTCGTGTGACGCATCACAGCCATCATTTTTACCCCCTTGGCGCCGTGCGCCGCCTCCTCAGCGTTGTTTGAATCTGTCCCGGAGCCTGCGCTGTTAGGTTAGCCCTTGGCCATGCACACATTTTGCGCTGCCCGTCTTCTGACATCATTTGGTGTCAGGCTGGCTGCGCCTGTGCGGGTGCGCTGGCCGAGATCCCGCCTCGCAGTGTCGTCTAATGTAATCCCACCGCGGGCCTGTGATCCGTGCCCGTGCGCAGTGCATATCCTCGCCTCTCACTCCCCTCCCTACGGCTTCTTCAGACTGTGCGATGTCAGCTGGTCCCTAATAGCATGCCACGGCCGTGACACCGCACAGTCTGAAAAAGCCATAGGGAGGGGAGTGAGAGGCGACGATATGCACTGCGCACGGGCACGGATCACAGGCCCGCGGTGGGATTACATTACACGACACCGCGAGGCTGAATCTCGGACAGCGCACCCACACAGGCGCAGCCAGCCTGACACCAAATGATGTCAGAAGACGGGCAGCGCAAAATGTGTGCATGGCCAAGGGCTAACCTAACAGCGCAGGCTCCGGGACAGATTCAAACAACGCTGAGGAGGCGGCGCACGGCGCCAAGGGGGTAAAAATGATGGCTGTGCTGCGTCACACGACAAAGGAAAGTTCCACCTACCGGACGGTTTTACGCTGTGAGGGGACACATTTCATAACTGTTAGGTTCCGCATGTGCAAGGGCCATAATTAAAAGAGCTAAGTTTACCTTTTCCGGCATTAGTGCTGTACACAATGGCTCTTTCAGCTACAAACGCCTGGGGGGGGGGTTAAAGGTTTCCTTTCAACTTGCTCGAGTGCAGGCTTCGGCCTACACTCCGCTCCCCCTGCTCCTCCTGCTGACCCTGGGCTCTAACACCGCCAGTTGGGGCCCGGTACTGCTAGCTGCACAGAGAAAAACACCAGCCAATGTGTCAGTGGGGTTCAGCACCGCCAGCTGTTCCCCTGCTGTGCAGCCGGCATCGTGTCCTGCAAAAGCCACGCAGACACAAGAACTGAAATTGAAGGGAACCTGTCCCCCCTCCCCCAGGCGTTTTTACGTTATCCAGCCACCTTGTACAGCGGTAATGCTGCATGTGTGCAAGGTGGCTCAGAAACGTATTCTCCTCGCACATGTGGAACTGAAAACACGTCTGCAATGTGTCCTCTGTGTGACCATTTAACCGTCCCGGTGGTGTGACTTTCCTTTGTAATGACACGCTGCAACCCCCTTGGTAGCGCTGCCCGTCTTCTGGCATCATTGTTTGGCTGGCTGCGCCTCTGCGGCCGCCCTGACCCACACAACGCCCCTCGGTGTCTTATTTATTGGGACTGCGAGGGTGTGATTGATGGGCAGGATCAGTGCATCTGTTCGCCTGTCCCTCCTCTCCTTCCGCCTTCTTCGGACTGTGCGGCTTCATGGCCGTGGCATGCGTTAAGGGACCAGATGACGCCGCACAGTCTGAAGCGGGTGTAAGGACCCGAGTGCGAGAGGCGAACATATGTGCTGCGCCAGGCCCTGAATCCCAGCCCCGCAGTGTTTTAACAATGTTAAGACACTGCGGGGCTGGGATTCATGGTCATCGCGAACCGCACCGGCCGACATTAAATGATGTCAGAAGATGGGCAGCGCTAACAGCGCTAGGCCAGGGGATAACACGACAGCGCAGACTCCTGTACAGCAAATAACAACGCTCAGGAGGCTGCACCCAGCACCAAGGTGGGATTCTTGACATCTGTGCTGCGTCTCATTACAAAGGGAACTCGCGCCTCCAACACAGTTTGACTGTATAAAGGGCTAAATGTTATACGTGTTTCATTCAGCGTGTGCAAGGAGCGAAATTAAAAGAGCAACCTTTGACTTGTGCAGCACTACTGCTGCATAAGCTGTGGCTCTTCTACTTTCTAACCCCTGAGGGGGGGTTAAAGGTTACCTTTGAAATTGGTTCAAGTAGGCTTCGGCCTACACTCTGCTCCCCCTGCAGAGCCCGGGCTCCAACACCGCTAGTTGCTGTCCGGAAGTGCTGGCTGCACAGAGCCAAACACCTCGCCAATGTGTCAGTGGGGTCCAGCACCGCCAGCTGTTCCCCTGCTGTGTAGCCGGCAACGTGTCCTGCGACCGCCACGCAGACACAACAGACCCAAAGCTGCCGCCAGTGCAGGCTTCGGCCTACACTCCCCTCCCCCTGCTCCTGCTCCTCCTCCTCCTGCTGACCCTGGGCTCTAACAAACCGCCAGTTGGGGCCCAGATGTGCTAGCTGCACAGAGAAAAACACCAGCCAATGTGTCAGTGGGGTCCAGCACCGCCAGCTGTTCCCCTGCTGTGCAGCCGGCAACGTGTCCTGCAAAAGCCACGCAGACACTTGCTCTTGGACCTTCTGCTCCCCATCCTGGTTCCAGTACCGTCAGCTGGTTCCGGGCAGAGCCTTTGGCTTAGGTGCCTCCCTTTGGTATCCGAGTTCCACCAACGTCAGGTGGTCCTTGGTAGTGCTTTCAGGCACGGGTACCTCCTGCTTAGTAACCGGGTTCCAGTAACGTCAGCTGGTCCTCGGTAGTTCCATTGGCTCTTGGACCTTCGGCTACCCATCCGGGTTCCAGCACCGTCAGCTGGTTCTCGGCAGTGTCTTTTGCTCTTGTACCTTCTGCTCCCCATCCTGGTTCCAGTACCGTCAGCTGGTTCCGGGCAGAGCCTTTGGCTTAGGTGCCTCCCTCTGGGTATCTGAGTTCCACCAACGTCAGGTGGTCCTTGGTAGTGCTTTCAGCACAGGTACCTCCTGCTTAGTAACCGGGTTCCAGTAACGTCAGCTGGTCCTCGGTCGTTCCATTGGCTCTTGGACCTTCGGGTAGCCATCCGAGTTCCAGTTCAATCAGCTGGTTCTCGGCATTTTCTCAGCCTTCTTGTACCTTCTGCTACATTTCCAAGTTCAAGAGACTAAACACGATGACCCAGAAGACCACCCCTAAGATGACGACGACACCAGAGACGACAACCACCGTGATGACGACGACCCTGGAGACGATGACCCTGAAGACCACCCCGATGACGACGACCCCGGAGACCACCCCGATGACGACGACCCCGGAGACGACGACCCTGGAGACGACGACGACCTGGAAGACCGAGAAGCAGAAGAACAAGAGGCTGCAGAACAAAGAGCAGAAGGACATTAAGCATAACACAAAATATCAGAGCAAAAAATATTATGTAAATTATAAGCAGAAGAAGACTAAGCAGTGTATGGGGGTAGTCCGTTCCTCCTCGTGGTGCCCCTGGATAAAGCCTGATGCTGCAGGCCAAACTGAACGCGGACAAATGTAACTGTTTTGTGACAGGCAGAACGGAAGGTGTAATCTTCAAACTTTTATAGATAACAACTACGGGAATGCCTGTCACAAATAAGAATATGATGAAGAAGTAGAATATGATGAAGATAATAGTACACTAAAAACAATATGAACAATGTAACCCAAAAAATAATAGGTAGAAGATGAAGAAGAAGATGAATAAGGTGAAGAAGTTGATGTCAAAGAAGCTGATGATGAGGATAATTAAGAAGAAAGCGTGGGAGAAGTAAAAAAAAAGGTGAAGGGCGTGGAAGCAGTGAAACATCAATATCTGACATTAAAAAAAAAATTAACATAGTCAAATTCTTTCTAACGCCGAACGTCATAAAAAAAAACGCAAAATCCTGCTATTCTATTACATTGGGCTAAACCTCTGTGCCTTTAATATCTCCGCCACGTCCCCCAATACATCCTACATTATTCTTAGTTGTTTTCCTTCATGTAGAATGAACCTACAAGTGTATAAAGGGTTTCTTTTAATTCCGATATTTTCGTCCCATTGACTTGCATTGGGATCGGGTATCGGTATCGGATTGGATCCGATATTTTGACGGTATCGGCCGATACTTTCCGATACCGATACTTTCCGATATCGGAAAGTATCGCTCAACACTAGTCACAAGGAATATTCAGGAGAGCTCAGAATCAGGACTGAATACACCGACAGCAGGCAACAAATGAAGGTCCAGGTGAGTTAAATAGGCCCAGCATAGCAGGAAATGAAGAAGCTGAGCGCAGCCAAGACCAGCCATATCGCTAAAGGCCACCAGAGGGAGCCCAAGAACAAACTCACACAGTACCACTCATGACCACAGGAGGGAGCCCGAGAACGGAATTCACAACAGTACCCCCCCCTTGAGGAGGGGTCACCGAACCCTCACCAGAGCTCCCAAGCTGATCAGTACGAGCCGAATGAAAGGCACGAACCAAATCGGCCGCATGGACATCGGAAGCGACAACCCAGGAATTATCCTCCTGACCATAGCCCTTCCATTTAACTAAGTACTGAAGCTTCCATCTCGAAATACGAGAATCCAAGATCTTCTCCACCACATACTCTAACTCCCCCTCGACCAAGACAGGAGCAGGAGGATCAACAGAAGAGATCACAGGCACCACATATCTCCGCAACAATGACCTATGGAACACATTATGAATGGCAAACGATGTTGGGAGGTCCAAACGAAATGACACAGGGTTGAGGATTTCCAAAATCTTATAAGGACCGATGAAACGAGGCTTGAACTTAGGAGAGGAAACCTTCATCGGGACATAACGAGAAGACAACCATACCAAATCCCCCACACGAAGTCGGGGACCCACACAGCGACGGCGGTTAGCAAAGCGCTGAGCCTTCTCTTGGGACAACGTCAAATTGTCCACCACATGGTTCCAAATCTGCTGCAACCTATCCACCACAGAATCCACCCCAGGACAGTCAGAGGGTTCAACCTGACCCGAGGAAAAATGAGGATGAAAACCAGAATTGCAAAAGAAAGGTAAAACCAAAGTAGCAGAACTAGCCCGATTATTGAGAGCGAACTCAGCCAATGGCAAAAAAGTCACCCAATCATACTGATCAGCAGAAACAAAACATCTCAAATAAATTTCCAAGGTCTGATTAGTTCGTTTGGTTTGGCCATTCGTCTGAGGATGGAAGGCCGACGAAAAAGACAATTCAATGCCCATCTTAGCACAAAAGGACCGCCAAAATCTGGACACAAACTGGGATCCTCTGTCAGACACAATGTTCTCCGGAATACCATGTAAACGAACCACATTCTGAAAAAACAGTGGCACCAAATCGGAAGAGGAAGGCAGCTTAGGCAAGGGCACCAAATGGACCATTTTAGAAAAACGATCACAAACCACCCAGATGACAGACATCCTCTGAGAGACAGGAAAATCCGAAATAAAATCCATGGAAATATGCGTCCAAGGCCTCTTTGGGACAGGCAAAGGCAAAAGCAATCCACTGGCACGAGAACAGCAAGGCTTGGCCCGAGCACAAATCCCACAGGACTACACAAAGGAACGCACATCCCGCGACAAGGAAGGCCACCAAAAGGACCTCGCCACCAAATCCCTGGTACCAAAAATCCCAGGATGACCCGCCAACAGCGAAGAATGAACCTCGGAAATAACTCTACTGGTCCATCTGTCCGGGACAAACAGTCTCTCCGGTGGACAACGGTCAGGTCTATTGGCCTGAAACTCCTGCAACACCCGTCGCAGATCAGGAGAGATGGCAGACAAAATCACCCCCTCTTTGAGGACACCGGTCGGTTCAGAAACTTCCGGGGAGTCAGGTACAAAACTCCTAGAAAGGGCATCAGCCTTCACGTTTTTCAAACCCGGAAGATATGAAACCACGAAATCAAAACGAGAGAAAAACAGCGACCATCGAGCCTGTCTCGGATTCAACCGTTTGGCAAACTCGAGATAAGTCAAATTCTTGTGATCCGTCAAGACCACCACACGATGCTTGGCTCCTTCAAGCCAATGTCGCCACTCCTCAAATGCCCACTTCATTGCCAACAACTCACGATTACCAACATCATAATTCCGCTCGGCAGACGAAAACTTTCTTGAAAAGAAAGCACATGGTCTCATCACAAAGCCATCAGAGCTTCTCTGCGACAAGACAGCCCCTGCTCCAATCTCAGAAGCATCAACCTCGACCTGAAAGGGAAGAGAGACATCGGGCTGGCGCAAGACAGGAGCTGAAGAAAACCGATGTTTCAGCTCCTGAAAGGCCTCCACGGCCGCAGGAGACCAATTCGTCACATCAGAACCCTTCTTGGTCAAATCCGTCAAAGGCTTAACCACATTAGAAAAATTAGTGATGAAGCGACGGTAAAAATTAGCAAAACCCAAGAACTTCTGAAGACTCTTCACAGATGTCGGTTGAGTCCAGTCATGAATAGCCTGGACCTTGACTGGATCCATCTCAATAGTAGAAGGAGAAAAAATAAAGCCCAAAAAGGAAACCTTCTGGACTCCAAAGAGACATTTAGAGCCCTTCACAAACAAGGCATTGGCATGCAGGACCTGAAATACCATCCTGACCTGCTTCATATGAGACTTCCAATCATCAGAAAAGACCAAAATATCATCCAGGTACACAATCATAAATCTATCCAGATACTGTCGGAAGATGTCGTGCATGAAGGACTGAAACACAGAGGGGGCATTAGAAAGCCCAAAAGGCATCACCAAGTACTGAAAATGGCCTTCGGGCGTATTAAATGCTGTTTTCCATTCATCGCCCTGCTTTATGCGCACAAGATTATATGCTCCTCGAAGATCTATCTTGGTGAACCAACTGGCCCCCCTAATCCGGGCAAACAGATCGGACAACAGTGGCAAGGGGTACTGAAATTTGACCGTGATGTTATTTAGAAGGCGATAATCTATACAGGGTCTCAGAGAACCATCCTTCTTGGCCACAAAAAAGAACCCCGCACCCAAAGGGGACGAGGACGGGCGAATATGCCCCTTCTCCAAGGACTCCTTTATATAACTCCGCATAGCGGCATGTTCCGGTACAGATAAATTAAAAAGTCGTCCCTTAGGGAACTTACTACCAGGAATAAGATTTATAGCACAATCACAATCCCTATGAGGAGGTAGGGCACTGGATTTGGGCTCATCAAATACATCCTGGTAGTCCGACAAAAATTCAGGGACTTCCGAAGGAGTAGAAGAAACAATTGACACCAAAGGAGCATCGCCATGAATTCCCTGGCAACCCCAACTTGACACAGACATTGCTTTCCAATCCAGGACTGGATTATGAGCCTGCAGCCATGGCAGACCCAACACGACAACATCATGCAAATTATGTTGCACAAGAAAGCGAATCACCTCCTGATGTGCAGGAGCCATGCACATGGTCACTTGAGTCCAGTACTGAGGTTTATTCTTGGCCAATGGCGTAGCATCAATTCCCTTTAGTGGGATAGGGAATTGTAAAGGCTCCAAGATAAAACCACAGCGCCTGGCAAATGACAAATCCATCAAATTCAGGGCGGCACCTGAATCCACAAAAGCCATAACTGAGTAGGATGACAGAGAGCAAATCAAGGTAACAGACAAAATGAATTTAGGTTGTACAGTACCAATGGTGACAGACTTGGTGAACCTTTTTGTGCGCTTAGAACACTCTGAGATAACATGAGCAGAATCACCACAGTAAAAGCACAACCCATTCTGACGTCTGTGGTTTTGCCGTTCAACTCTGGTCAGAATCCTGTCGCATTGCATAGGCTCAAGTTTCTGCTCAGAAAATACCGCCAGATGGTGCACAGGTTTGCGCTCCCGCAAACGCCGATCAATCTGAATGGCCAAAGACATTGACTCATTCAGACCCGCAAGCATGGGGAACCCCACCATAACATCTTTAAGGGCTTCAGAAAGACCCTTTCGGAAAATCGCCGCCAGGGCGCACTCATTCCATTGAGTGAGCACAGACCACTTCCTAAACTTCTGACAGTAAACCTCTGCTTCATCTTGACCCTGAGAGAGAGCCAGCAAAACCTTCTCTGCTTGGTCTACCAAATTTGGTTCCTCATAAAGCACTCCAAGCGCCAGAAAAAACGCATCCACATTTAGCAATGCAGGATCTCCTGGCGCCAGAGAGAATGCCCAATCTTGAGGGTCACCACGTAACAAAGAAATAACAATTTTAACTTGCTGAACAGAGTCACCAGAGGAGCGAGGTCTCAGAGAAAGGAATAGCTTACAATTATTCTTAAAGTTCAAAAACCTAGATCTATCTCTGGAGAACAGCTCAGGAATTGGTATTTTAGGCTCTGACATAGGACTGCGGACTACATAATCCTGAATGCCCTGTACCCTTGCAGTGAGATGATCCACACTAGAAGACAGACTCTGAATGTCCATATCTGCAACTGAATTCAGAACCACCCAGAGATTAAGGGAAGGAGAGAGGCTAAACACAGTTCAGAAAAAAAAAAAAAAATGACTTCAGGATTTCTCTTCTCCCTCTTCTGCTGCATTAACACTTTGCGGCCTGCTGTACTGTTATGATCCGGTGGTAGGATCTCAAAACTGACCTGATACATATAACCAGAATGTTAGGACAAGTTCTGGGGATGTGGAAGCTATACTGACCGCAATCCTGATCCTATCCAAACACACTAAAGGCAGCCGTGGAGCGTTACCTAAAAACCTAGACGCTTCTTCACAGCCTGAGAAACTGACTGCCCCTAGAGAGAAAGCAAAGACCTCACTTGCCTCAGAGAAATAACCCCAAAGTTTTAGACAGCCCCCCACAAATAATAACGGTGAGTTAAGGGGAAAATACAAACGTAGAAATGAAACAGGTTTAGCAAATGAGGCCCGCTAATACTGGATAGACAGAAAATAGATAGGAATCTGTGCGGTCAGTACAACAGCTATCAAAAACAAACCACGCAGAGAATACAAGAACCCCCACACCGACTCACGATGTGAGGGGCGCACTCTGCACCCCAGAACTAACCAGCAAGCAAAAAATCACATAAAAGCAAGCTGGACTGAACTCATCATATACTGAGAAACATTTTCAAGGAAATAATGAGCAAAATGAACAAGCAAACTTAGCTTCTCCAGCAGGAGACTGGTCACAAGGAATATTCAGGAGAGCTCAGAATCAGGACTGAATACACCGACAGCAGGCAACAAATGAAGGTCCAGTTGAGTTAAATAGGCCCAGCATAGCAGGAAATGAAGAAGCTGAGCCCAGCCAAGACCAGCCATATCGCTAAAGGCCACCAGAGGGAGCCCTGTTATGGTTTCCAATGGCAAGGAAACATCAGAAGCACAGAATAAACGGACAAGCTCTCGGGTGATGGAAACTAGAGCTGACCGCGATGCTAAACCTACACACCACACTAGAAGTAGCCAGGGGGCATTCCTGCGTTGTCTCTAGATGCCGCGCGCCAGCCGGAGAACTAACTACCCCTGGTAGAAGAAAACACAGTCCTGGCTTGCCTCCAGAGAATGTCCCCACAGGAGATAGCAGCCCCCCACATATAATAACGGTGAGAGCAGATGAAAAGACACACGTAGTATGAAAGCAGATTTAGCACAGAGAGGCCCGCTAACTAAATAGCAGAAAGATACAACAGAGGACTTCGCGGTCAGCTGCAAAACCCTTCAAAACACCATCCTGAAATTACCTTAACTCATGTGACAACTCATGCCACTGGAGTGGTAATTTCAGCCCAACAAGAGCTTCCAGCTGCAGAGATTCACATAAGTGCAAACTGGACAAAACATACAAAAATAGACTTAAGGACTAAAGTGTCCAACTTAGCTGAGCAGAAAACTGGGAGCAGGAACATGCAACAGAATCACTCTGGATACATTGATGGCCAGCATTAGAATGACTGAGGAGCAAGGTTAAATAGGATACTCCCACATCCTGATAGGAACAGGTGAACTGAGAAGGCAAAGCTTGCAGGACACCAGTACCACAAGAGACCACCGGGGGAGCCCACGAACCGAATCACAACAGAGCCCAAGAACAAACTCACACAGTACCACTCATGACCACAGGAGGGAGCCCGAGAACGGAATTCACAACACAACTGTGACTGTCGCCAGCAGCGTTCATAGGTCTGTAGCTCGCAGGGGCAGCAACGGTTGCCTAGCCTTGGCCTTTGAGCTAACTCATGCACTCTTCCAACTTTGCAAAAAAATCTGAGTAGAAGGAAAAAGTGCAATAATTTGACTAGTACATGAATGAACCTTCACATGCGCAATTAACATGCATTACTCTGGGAATCCCACTGTTCTAAAATGCGGACCTCTACAACTGTTAGCTGCCCTATCAATCGCATGTGCTGCTGCTTCCTCAACTGTTACCGAGCCAAGTATTGTGATGCAGGTCTGCGACAGCAAAACCTTGGATTCTATACCCGCTCCAGTCAGGTAAAGTGAGAGCCCGTCAGCTATAATGGAAGCAGACAAGTCTGCTGTTTGTGACCCATCTAAGAGAACGAGCACACCACAACTTTCTCAATCCACCATAACATCTCTACGTGCATCTCCGTCACGGTCCAGCAGTTTGTCCTGTTCACCGTGCTCTGCCCTCTCTCAGGACTGCAGCAAGCCCACGGTCCCCCAGTTGTGGTCAAATAAAAGATTGTTGAACTCTACCATCTCCAGTCTTTTGGCCATGAAAATTCTGCCATTCTGCTTGGTAGATACAGATGGTTTACAAAAGCTTATGGCAGTCCCAGTCCCCCGGTACCAGTTGACCCCTCATCATTACTTTTCAAAGAAAGCTACACCTGCACTACACATCACCTGTTCCTTGACCAAATCTATGTCTGCTATAGTGCATTTCACCACAGACACTTGGGCGAGTAAGCATGGCCATGGGTATTACATCTCGGTGACTGGGCACTGGGTGACTGACGGCTGTGGGGCAGGCAGGGAAGGTGCTGCTCCACAAGTCTTGGCATCCCCAAGGCTGGCAGAACAAGCCGCTATATTTCAAATGTCCTGCTTCTGCCTCCTACTCTATCTCCTCTAAGGCCTCCACCTGCATCCTCAACATTTGTCTTAATGAGACACACATTCCAACAGTGCAGAGCAAATCCCCACCACCTCCATAATGGGCAGACGGCTCTATCCAATGAGGCAGTGATATGAGGCAGTGATTATACAGCTGAAGAGTTGTGGTCAGTAGGGTTGAGGGAAACGGATTGGACAAATTCAAAAATCTCCGACTTTCGGCAAAGTCGGGTTTCATGAAACCCGACCCGATCCTAATGTGGGATCGGCCATGAGGTCGTCGATCTGTGCGCAAAAGTCGCGTTTCATATGACACTTTCAGTGCCATTTTTCAGCCAATGAAGGAGGATGCAGAGTGTGGGCAGCTTGATGACATAGGTCTCGGTCCCCACCATTTTAGAGAAGGGCATGACAGTGATTGGCTTGCTTTCTGTGGCGTCACAGGGGCTATAAAGGGGCGTGCACGCCGACCGCCATCTTACTTCTGACGATCTTAGCATAGGGATATGTTGCTGCCGCTTCATCAGAAGAAGGGATATAGTTAGGGAGGGAAGAATAACCCCCAAACTGCTTGTACTGCTAGATGCCGCGCGCCAGCCGGAGAACTAACTACCCCTGGTAGAAGAAAACACAGTCCTGGCTTGCCTCCAGAGAATGTCCCCACAGGAGATAGCAGCCCCCCACATATAATAACGGTGAGAGCAGATGAAAAGACACACGTAGTATGAAAGCAGATTTAGCACAGAGAGGCCCGCTAACTAAATAGCAGAAAGATACAACAGAGGACTTCGCGGTCAGCTGCAAAACCCTTCAAAACACCATCCTGAAATTACCTTAACTCATGTGACAACTCATGCCACTGGAGTGGTAATTTCAGCCCAACAAGAGCTTCCAGCTGCAGAGATTCACATAAGTGCAAACTGGACAAAACATACAAAAATAGACTTAAGGACTAAAGTGTCCAACTTAGCTGAGCAGAAAACTGGGAGCAGGAACATGCAACAGAATCACTCTGGATACATTGATGGCCAGCATTAGAATGACTGAGGAGCAAGGTTAAATAGGATACTCCCACATCCTGATAGGAACAGGTGAACTGAGAAGGCAAAGCTTGCAGGACACCAGTACCACAAGAGACCACCGGGGGAGCCCACGAACCGAATCACAACAGTACCCCCCCTTAAGGAGGGGGCACCGAACCCTCACAAGAACCACCAGGGCGATCTGGATGAGCCCTATGAAAGGCACGGACCAAATCAGAAGCATGAACATCAGAAGCTGTAACCCAAGAATTATCCTCTTGACCGTAGCCCTTCCATTTCACCAGATATTGAAGTCTCCGTCTGGAAACACGGGAGTCCAAGATTTTCTCCACCACGTACTCCAATTCACCCTCAACCAGCACAGGAGCAGGAGGCTCAACAGAAGGCACAAGTGGTACCTCATACCTCCGCAATAATGACCGATGGAAGACATTATGGATAGCAAAGGATGCTGGGAGGTCCAAACGAAAAGACACAGGGTTAAGAATTTCCAAAATCTTATAAGGACCGATGAACCGAGGCTTAAACTTAGGAGAAGAGACCCTCATAGGGACAAAACGGGAGGACAACCACACCAAGTCCCCAACATGAAGACGAGGACCAACACGACGATGGCGATTAGCAAAACGTTGAGTCCTCTCCTGGGACAACTCCAAATTGTCCACCACCTGCCCCCAAATACGATGCAACCTATCCACCATGGTATCCACTCCAGGACAATCCGAAGACTCCACCTGACCAGATGAAAAACGAGGATGGAACCCTGAATTGCAAAAGAAAGGGGAGACCAAAGTGGCAGAACTGGCCCGATTATTAAGGGCAAACTCAGCCAACGGCAAAAAGGAGACCCAGTCATCCTGATCAGCAGACACGAAACACCTCAAATAAGTCTCCAAGGTCTGATTAGTACGTTCCGTCTGGCCATTTGTCTGGGGATGAAATGCAGACGAAAAAGACAAATCAATGCCCATCCTGGCACAAAACGCCCGCCAAAATCTGGACACAAACTGGGATCCCCTGTCGGAAACGATATTCTCCGGAATACCATGCAGCCGAACCACATTCTGAAAAAACAGGGGCACCAACTCAGATGAGGAAGGCAGCTTGGGCAAGGGCACCAAATGAACCATCTTAGAAAAGCGGTCACACACCACCCAAATGACGGACATCTTCTGAGAAACAGGGAGATCAGAAATAAAATCCATAGAGATGTGTGTCCAAGGCCTCTTAGGAACAGGCAAGGGCAACAACAACCCACTAGCCCGAGAACAACAAGGCTTGGCCCGAGCACAAACATCGCAAGACTGCACAAAAGTACGCACGTCCCGAGACAGGGAAGGCCACCAGAAGGACCTAGCCACCAAATCTCTGGTACCAAAAATTCCCAGATGACCTGCCAACGCAGAAGAATGAACCTCCGAGATGACTCTATTGGTCCACTCATCCGGCACAAACAATCTACCAGGCGGACAACGATCAGGCCGATCCGCCTGAAACTCTTGTAAAGCACGTCGCAGGTCTGGGAAGACAGCAGACAATATCACCCCATCCTTAAGTATACCCGTAGGTTTAGAATCACCAGGGGAATCAGGTTCAAAACTCCTAGAAAGGGCATCCGCCTTCACATTCTTAGTACCTGGCAGATACGAAACCACAAAATTAAACCGGGAGAAAAACAACGACCAGCGTGCCTGTCTAGGATTCAGACGTCTGGCCGACTCAAGATAAATCAAATTTTTGTGATCAGTCAAGACCACCACCTGATGTTTAGCACCCTCAAGCCAATGACGCCACTCCTCGAATGCCCACTTCATCGCCAAAAGCTCCCGATTACCGACGTCATAATTTCGCTCGGCGGGCGAAAATTTTCGAGAAAAGAACGCACAAGGTCTCATCACTGAACAATCTGAACTTTTCTGCGACAAAACCGCCCCCGCTCCGATCTCGGAAGCATCAACTTCCACCTGAAAAGGAAGAGAAACATCAGGCTGGCACAACACCGGAGCAGAAGAAAAACGGCGCTTAAGCTCCCGAAAGGCCTCCACAGCAGCAGGAGACCAATCTGCAACATCAGCACCCTTTTTAGTCAAATCAGTCAAAGGCCTGACAACGCTAGAAAAACCAGTTATGAATCGACGATAAAAGTTAGCAAAGCCCAAAAATTTCTGAAGGCCCTTAAGAGAAGTCGGTTGCGTCCAGTCACAAATAGCCCAAACCTTCACAGGATCCATCTCAATAGAAGAGGGGGAAAAAATGTACCCCAAAAAAGAAATCTTCTGAACCCCAAAAACACACTTTGGACCTTTAACAAACAGAGAATTGGTCCGCAAAACCTGAAAAACCCTCCTAACTTGTTGAACATGAGATTCCCAGTCATCCGAAAAAATCAAGATATCGTCCAAATACACAATCATAAATTTATCCAGATATTCACGGAAAATATTGTGCATAAAAGACTGAAAGACCGAAGGGGCATTTGACAGACCAAAAGGCATCACCAAATACTCAAAATGGCCCTCGGGCGTATTAAATGCGGTTTTCCACTCATCCCCCTGCTTAATTCGCACCAAATTATACGCACCGCGAAGATCAATCTTAGAGAACCACTTCGCCCCCTCAATGCGAGCAAATAAATCTGTCAGCAATGGCAAAGGATACTGATACTTGACTGTGATCTTATTCAAGAGTCTATAATCAATACAAGGTCTCAAAGAACCATCGCTTTTAGCTACGAAAAAGAACCCCGCTCCAAGAGGAGACGAAGAAGGACGAATATGTCCCTTTTCCAAGGACTCCCTAATATACTCTCGCATGGCAGCATGTTCAGGTACAGACAGATTGAATAGACGACCCTTAGGAAATTTACTGCCAGGGATCAAATCTATGGCGCAATCGCAATCTCTGTGAGGAGGAAGAGAATTAAGAGTAGATTCCTCAAAAACCTCACGATAATCAGACAAAAACTCAGGAATTTCAGAGGGAATAGATGAAGCAATGGAGACCAAAGATGTGTCCCCATGATTTCCCTGACATCCCCAGCTTAGTACAGACATTGTTTTCCAGTCAAGGACTGGGTTATGAGTTTGCAACCATGGCAATCCCAGCACCAACACATCATGTAGATTATACAGTACAAGGAAGCGAATCACCTCTTGATGGTCTGGAGTCATACGCATAGTCACTTGTGTCCAGTATTGTGGTTTATTACTAGCCAATGGTGTAGAATCAATACCCTTTAAAGGTATAGGAACTTCCAGAGGCTCTAGATCAAACCCACAGCGCCTGGCAAAGGACCAATCCATAAGACTCAAAGCGGCGCCAGAATCCACATACGCATCCGCAACAATAGAAGATAACGAACAAATTAGAGTTACAGACAAAATAAACTTGGACTGCAAAGTGCCAATAGCAGAGGATTTATCAACTTTCTTTGTTCGTTTAGAGCATGCTGATATAACATGAGTAGAATTTCCACAATAGAAGCACAAATGATTTTTGCGCCTATAAATCTGTCGTTCGCTTCTGGACAGAAAGCTATCACATTGCATACTCTGTGGTGCCTCTTCAGAAGACACCGCCAACTGGTGCACAGGTTTGCGTTCCCGTAAACGCCGATCAATCTGAATTGCCATTGTCATGGACTCATTCAGACCAGTAGGCGCAGGAAACCCCACCATGACGTCTTTTACAGCATCAGAGAGACCTTCTCTGAAAATTGCCGCCAGAGCGCACTCATTCCACTGAGTAAGCACAGACCATTTTCGAAATTTTTGGCAATATATTTCGGCTTCATCTTGCCCCTGAGAGAGGGCTATTAGGGCTTTCTCAGCCTGAATCTCCAAATTTGGTTCCTCATAAAGCAACCCCAAAGCCAGAAAAAACACATCCACATTGAGCAACGCAGGATCCCCTGGTGCCAATGAAAATGCCCAATTTTGGGGGTCACCCCGCAGTAAAGAAATAACAATTTTTACTTGCTGGGCAGGATCTCCAGCAGAATGAGATCTCAGCAAAAGAAACAATTTACAATTGTATTTAAAATTTAGAAAACAAGATCGATCTCCAGAAAAAAACTCTGGTATAGGAATTTTAGGTTCAGACCGAGGAGCATGTAACAAAAAATCTTGTATATTCTGAACTTTAGAGGCAAGATTATACAAATTGGTAGCCAGACTCTGGGGATCCATATTTCAACAGATAAAGTCTGAGCCATTCAGGGGTTAAGAGGAGAGGAAAACAGGAGACTGCAATTAGAGCTGGAGTGCAACTTCAGAGGAAAAAAAAAAAAAAAAGGTTTCACAGTTCTTTTTCTCTCCTACTTCAGCCTATAGATTAAACATTTGGGCTGGCCATACTGTTATGGTTTCCAATGGCAAGGAAACATCAGAAGCATAGAATAAACGGACAAGCTCTCGGGTGATGGAAACTAGAGCTGACCGCGATGCTAAACCTACACACCACACTAGAAGTAGCCAGGGGGCATTCCTGCATTGTCTCTAGATGCCGCGCGCCAGCCGGAGAACTAACTACCCCTGGTAGAAGAAAACACAGTCCTGGCTTGCCTCCAGAGAATGTCCCCACAGGAGATAGCAGCCCCCCACATATAATAACGGTGAGAGCAGATGAAAAGACACACGTAGTATGAAAGCAGATTTAGCACAGAGAGGCCCGCTAACTAAATAGCAGAAAGATACAACAGAGGACTTCGCGGTCAGCTGCAAAACCCTTCAAAACACCATCCTGAAATTACCTTAACTCATGTGACAACTCATGCCACTGGAGTGGTAATTTCAGCCCAACAAGAGCTTCCAGCTGCAGAGATTAACATAAGTGCAAACTGGACAAAACATACAAAAATAGACTTAAGGACTAAAGTGTCCAACTTAGCTGAGCAGAAAACTGGGAGCAGGAACATGCAAAAGAATCACTCTGGATACATTGATGGCCAGCATTAGAATGACTGAGGAGCAAGGTTAAATAGGATACTCCCACATCCTGATAGGAACAGGTGAACTGAGAAGGCAAAGCTTGCAGGACACCAGTACCACAAGAGACCACCGGGGGAGCCCACGAACCGAATCACAACAGAGCCCAAGAAGAAACTCACACAGTACCACTCATGACCACAGGAGGGAGCCCGAGAACGGAATTCACAACACAACTGTGACTGTCGCCAGCAGCGTTCATAGGTCTGTAGCTCGCAGGGGCAGCAACGGTTGCCTAGCCTTGGCCTTTGAGCTAACTCATGCACTCTTCCAACTTTGCAAAAAAATCTGAGTAGAAGGAAAAAGTGCAATAATTTGACTAGTACATGAATGAACCTTCACATGCGCAATTAACATGCATTACTCTGGGAATCCCACTGTTCTAAAATGCGGACCTCTACAACTGTTAGCTGCCCTATCAATCGCATGTGCTGCTGCTTCCTCAACTGTTACCGAGCCAAGTATTGTGATGCAGGTCTGCGACAGCAAAACCTTGGATTCTATACCCGCTCTAGTCAGGTAAAGTGAGAGCCCGTCAGCTATAATGGAAGCAGACAAGTCTGCTGTTTGTGACCCATCTAAGAGAACGAGCACACCACAACTTTCTCAATCCACCATAACATCTCTACGTGCATCTCCGTCACGGTCCAGCAGTTTGTCCTGTTCACCGTGCTCTGCCCTCTCTCAGGACTGCAGCAAGCCCACGGTCCCCCAGTTGTGGTCAAATAAAAGATTGTTGAACTCTACCATCTCCAGTCTTTTGGCCATGAAAATTCTGCCATTCTGCTTGGTAGATACAGATGGTTTACAAAAGCTTATGGCAGTCCCAGTCCCCCGGTACCAGTTGACCCCTCATCATTACTTTTCAAAGAAAGCTACACCTGCACTACACATCACCTGTTCCTTGACCAAATCTATGTCTGCTATAGTGCATTTCACCACAGACACTTGGGCGAGTAAGCATGGCCATGGGTATTACATCTCGGTGACTGGGCACTGGGTGACTGACGGCTGTGGGGCAGGCAGGGAAGGTGCTGCTCCACAAGTCTTGGCATCCCCAAGGCTGGCAGAACAAGCCGCTATATTTCAAATGTCCTGCTTCTGCCTCCTACTCTATCTCCTCTAAGGCCTCCACCTGCATCCTCAACATTTGTCTTAATGAGACACACATTCCAACAGTGCAGAGCAAATCCCCACCACCTCCATAATGGGCAGACAGGGCTCTATCCAATGAGGCAGTGATATGAGGCAGTGATTATACAGCTGAAGAGTTGTGGTCAGTAGGGTTGAGGGAAACGGATTGGACAAATTCAAAAATCTCCGACTTTCGGCAAAGTCGGGTTTCATGAAACCCGACCCGATCCTAATGTGGGATCGGCCATGAGGTCGTCGATCTGTGCGCAAAAGTCGCGTTTCATATGACACTTTCAGTGCCATTTTTCAGCCAATGAAGGAGGACGCAGAGTGTGGGCAGCTTGATGACATAGGTCTCGGTCCCCACCATTTTAGAGAAGGGCATGACAGTGATTGGCTTGCTTTCTGTGGCGTCACAGGGGCTATAAAGGGGCGTGCACGCCGACCGCCATCTTACTTCTGACGATCTTAGCATAGGGATATGTTGCTGCCGCTTCATCAGAAGAAGGGATATAGTTAGGGAGGGAAGAATAACCCCCAAACTGCTTGTGCTGTAGCGATTTCCATTGTCCAACACCACCTTTTTTTTGCAGGGACAGTGGAGGCTATATTTTTGTGCATCAGCTCTGTAGCTTATTAGGCTGCCTTATAAGGCTCCCTGATAGCTGCATTGCTGTTTGCACGCTGCTGTGCAAACCAAATGCTTTTTTAAAAGCAAAAATCCTGTCGCTCCTTTCTGCACAGTTATCTTGTTTATTTGTCCACACTTGTGTGCAGCAGTCCTTTTTATTGCTGCCATACTTGTCCTGAGATCATTGTAGGGAGATTGAAATTGTACTACAGTCCTTGTATTTTTTCATATATCTTCCAGCCACTTTCTGCCACTTACATTGTGTTGTTTTATGCACAGGGCCTGAGTTTTGGTTCAGTCTCCCCCAAAAAAAGGGAGATTTAAATTCGCAACAAGTTTATATACACCTTCTACCTTGTTTTACAGTACCATATAACGGTTGTTATTTTGGTTAGATTTTCAAAAAAATGAGGAAGTCTGGTGGAACAGCCCGTGGGCGGTGGTTGCCAGCTGGTACTGATGGTGGTGGTGCATCTGGTGGTAGTGGCAAAAGCACAATAGCACCTAAGGCTGGAGGTGTTGAGCCAGCGTCATCGTCTGGCTACACAAGGCCTCGAAGGCTCCCTTATCTGAGAGTAGGAAAACAGCTTTTAAAGACGGAGCAGCAGGAAAAAGTTTTGGCTTTCCTTGCTGACTCAGCCTCTAGCTCTTTTGCCTCCTCTTCAGAAAGTTCCAAATATAAAAGCAGCGAGTCATCAGTGGATGCTCCCGGTCAGGAACAAGATGTTTCCTTGTGTCCTTCACCCAAACGAAAAGTGAAGGATGCGTCAGGCGACACTACAGGTTACTCCATGGAGCTCTTTACACATACCATGCCTGGGTTAGAAAGGGAAATTGTTAACTGCCCATTACAAGATGAATAGGACATGGAGTGCACTGATGCACAGCCACAGCTAGAATATTATGCTGTTCCATTGACTCAGATCACTACATTGCCCTCGCAGTGTACTGAGCCAGAATCTGACCCTGATGAGACTATGGTGCCCCGTCCTGAACGCTATAGCACCTTACACGGTGACACAAAAGAAGGTGCACATGACATTGAAGAGGAGGTGATAGATGACCCAGTTGTTGACCCAGATTGGCAGCCATTGAAGGAAGAGGGTGCCTCTGCCAGTAGCTCAGAAGCGGAGGAGGATGATCCGCAGCAGCCATCTACATAGCAACAGCTGTCATCTGGCAGGCCCGTATCAGGCCAAAAACGTTTGTCAAAAACAAAAACAGTTTTAGGACAGCGTGCCCATCCAGTGAAAGTAGCACAGCGTGCAATGACTGAAAAGGTATTCCATAGTAGGAAGAATGTAGTGTGGCAATTTTTTAACCAAAATCCGAATGATCAGTCAAAAGTTATCTGTAAGAAATGCTCAAGGACCTTTAGCAGAGGGAAGAATCTTCAAAATTTAAATACAACGTGCATGCTTAGACATTTAACCAGCATGCACTTGCAAGTCTGGACTAACTACCAAACATCCCGTACCGTTGGTGCATCTGCTCAGAATGAAGGTAGTCAGCAATACTACATTGCTTCCCTCACTGTAAGCCCACCGGTTAGGACACCACCAGCAGCAAATGTGGAGGTATCGTCGCATAGCCAAAGCAGTCAGGGAATCACAAGGTTATTGGTAGGAAACACTGTATGTAGGCCAACATCAAGAATACCATCACCAACCCTCTCTCAATCAGCCATGTCCACCACCACAACCGCTAGTTTCACCATATGCAGCTCCCTAGTCCAGCTCCCCCTACAAGAGACTCTCGTTTGGAAAAGAAAGTACTCATCCTCTCATCTGTGTATACAGGGTTTGAACTCCTACATTGCTATACTAATCTCGTTAGAGATGATGCCCTACCGGTTGGTTGAAAGCGAAGCTTTCAAAGACCTGATGGCCTACGCAGTGCCACGCTATGACCTACCCAGTCGGCACTTCTTTGCGAGAACAGCCATCCCAGCCCTCCACCAGCATGTCAAAGACCTCATTGTCCATGCACTGAGGCAATCAGTCAGTGGAAAGGTGCACCTCACAACAGATGCTTGGACCAGTAGGCATGGCCAGGGACATTACGTGTCCATCACGGTGCACTGGGTTAATGTGGTGGATTCAGGGTCCACAGGAGACAGCCATAGTGGGACAGTTTTGCCTAGCCCATGGTCTAGGAAACAGTTGGCTGTAGGCGTTCGCCACCCCTCCTCCTCCTCCTCCTCCTCCTCCAGAAGCAAAAGCTCATCCACAGAGCACAGTCGCTCAACCACTCCATCTGCAGCTGCCAGTGTTGCACACGAGGTTTCCAATTATCGAACAGCTAGTGGTAAACGTCAGCAGGCTGTGTTACAAATGAAGTGTTTGGGCGACAACAGACACACCGCGGAAGTACTGGCCGAGTACTTGCAGCAACAAACTCAGTCATGGCTGAGCAGTGTACATCTTGTAGCAGGCAAGGTAGTCAGTGATAACGGAAGGAATTTTATGGCTGCCATAGCCCTTTTGGAACTGAAACACATACCTTGCCTAGCTCACACCTTGAACCTGGTGGTGCAGTGCTTCCTCAAAAATTATCAGAGTTACCAGCCCTGCTCCTAAAGGTGCGAAGACTTTGCTCGCACATCCACCGGTCATCTGTACACTCCAGCCGTATGCTGAACCATCAGCAATCACTGAATCTTCCCCAGCACTGCCTAATAATCGACGTTGCAACAAGGTGGAACTCCACACTGCACATGCTTCAGAGGCTGTGTGAACAGAGGCGTGCTGTAATTAATTTGTGGGAGGAAATGTGGAGGTATCGTCGCATGGCCAAAGCAGTCAGGGAATCACAAGGTTATTGGTAGGAAACACTGTATGTAGGCCAACATCAAGAATACCATCACCAACCCTCTCTCAATCAGCCATGTCCACCACCACAACCGCTAGTTTCACCATATGCAGCTCCCTAGTCCAGCTCCCCCTACAAGAGACTCTCGTTTGGAAAAGAAAGTACTCATCCTCTCATCTGTGTATACAGGGTTTGAACTCCTACATTGCTATACTAATCTCGTTAGAGATGATGCCCTACCGGTTGGTTGAAAGCGAAGCTTTCAAAGACCTGATGGCCTACGCAGTGCCACGCTATGACCTACCCAGTCGGCACTTCTTTGCGAGAACAGCCATCCCAGCCCTCCACCAGCATGTCAAAGACCTCATTGTCCATGCACTGAGGCAATCAGTCAGTGGAAAGGTGCACCTCACAACAGATGCTTGGACCAGTAGGCATGGCCAGGGACATTACGTGTCCATCACGGTGCACTGGGTTAATGTGGTGGATTCAGGGTCCACAGGAGACAGCCATAGTGGGACAGTTTTGCCTAGCCCATGGTCTAGGAAACAGTTGGCTGTAGGCGTTCGCCACCCCTCCTCCTCCTCCTCCTCCTCCTCCAGAAGCAAAAGCTCATCCACAGAGCACAGTCGCTCAACCACTCCATCTGCAGCTGCCAGTGTTGCACACGAGGTTTCCAATTATCGAACAGCTAGTGGTAAACGTCAGCAGGCTGTGTTACAAATGAAGTGTTTGGGCGACAACAGACACACCGCGGAAGTACTGGCCGAGTACTTGCAGCAACAAACTCAGTCATGGCTGAGCAGTGTACATCTTGTAGCAGGCAAGGTAGTCAGTGATAACGGAAGGAATTTTATGGCTGCCATAGCCCTTTTGGAACTGAAACACATACCTTGCCTAGCTCACACCTTGAACCTGGTGGTGCAGTGCTTCCTCAAAAATTATCAGAGTTACCAGCCCTGCTCCTAAAGGTGCGAAGACTTTGCTCGCACATCCACCGGTCATCTGTACACTCCAGCCGTATGCTGAACCATCAGCAATCACTGAATCTTCCCCAGCACTGCCTAATAATCGACGTTGCAACAAGGTGGAACTCCACACTGCACATGCTTCAGAGGCTGTGTGAACAGAGGCGTGCTGTAATTAATTTGTGGGAGGATACACATACACGGGCAGGCACTTGAATGGCAGACATGGAGTTGTCTGGTGTGCAGTGGTCGAAGCTACAAGACCTCTGTCAAGTCCTTCAGTGTTTTGAGGAATGCACACGGCGTGGCTGGTAAGTGCAGACGACGCCATCATAAGCATGAGCATCCCACTAATGCATCTGCTGATGCAAAGTTTGACGCACATTAAGGAGTAGGCATCTGCAGCCAAGGAGGAGGGAAGCCTTGATGACAGTCAGCCATTGTCTGCTCAGGGAACACTCCTGGACGAGGTGGCGGATGAAGAGGAGGAGGAGGAGGATGATAGGGATGAATATTTATGGGAGGAGGATGCTTTTCAGGGGGCAATAGAAACTGGTGATGTTGCAAGGTCAGGTACAGGGTTTTTGCGGGACACAAGTAATGTTGATTTCCAAGAAAGTGCTCCTCAACCCAGCACAAGCAGTGCATTGACACCTGAAACATTGGCCCACATGGCTGAGTATGCCTTGCGTATCCTAAAAAGGGACCCCCGCATTATCAAAATGATGACTGATGATGATTACTGGTTGGCCTGCCTCCTGGATCCATGATATTAAGGAAAATTACAAAATATCATGCCACATGAGAACCTTGAGCAAATATTGGCAACCAAACAAGCAACTCTTGTAGACCATTTGGTTCAGGCATTCCCAGCACACAGCGGCGGTGATGATTCTCACACGAGCCGTAGGGGGCGACATGGCAGAGGTGTTTGAGGTGCACAAATCCGAAGTGGCGTTGGACAGAGGGGTTTTATGACCAGGTTGTGGAGTGATTTCGCAATGACCGCTGACAGGACAGGTGCTGCTGCATCGATTCAAAGTGACAGGAGACTGCATTTGTCCAGTATGGTTACGAACTACTTTTCCTCCCTTATCGATGTTCTCCCTCACAGGTCATTCTCCTTTGATTACTGGGCATCTAAAATAGACTCCTGGCCTGAATTGGCAGAATATGCATTACAGGAGCTCGCTTGCCCTGCTGCTAGTGTGCTATCAGAAAGAGTCTTCAGTGCTGCTGGTTCAATACTGACCGAAAAAAGGACACGTCTGGCTACCCAAAATGTTGATGACATAACTTTCATTAAAATGAACCAATCATGGATTTCAAATTATTTGGCCCCACCTTCCCCTGCTGACACCTAGCTTGCCTGAAAAATGTCTTGCTTTTGGCCTCCTCTTACTGACTTCTCCAATTCCTCCATTTGCAGCTGCTGAATGTCCATCATAGGCCATTTTTATACCTCCTAAATGGGCTGACTCCCCCCACAGGGCTGTGGTCACCACCTGGCGCAAGCACCCGTGCGAGTGTCGTTTACCTGGAAAGGTGGGTGGGCCCACTCTTGGGCGACGGCACTGGCACAGGGTCCCTCATAGTACAATGAAGTGTCTCTGACGGTGGTGGTGCACAACCAACGTCAGACAAACCATCGTAATATGAGGGGCCCTTTGCCAGTACCGCCGCCCACGAGAGAGTGTTCCCCCCAGCTCGAACAGTGCTCTACCACTTGCAATACTTACCTCTCCCTGCTCTACCACTGTGTAGTCTGTGCTGTTAAATCCTTCAATGGCACTGCCAATACAAATTTGTTGAAATGATAGATGATAGTTAAAATATATAGGGGCCCTGGCCTCCATTTAGACCAGTTAATACTTTGTGCCTACTACCACTGTCTGCTACTCAGCAGAGGAGCCCACCCCTGTACCTAGCTATGCCACCTGTTCATTTATGAACAATTTTTTGGCAGACATTTAGCCCACTTTATTATTTGGGCCTACTAACTTAGTCTGCTACTCATTAAAATTTTCCGACACTGAGCAAAGCAATGTCGCCTGTTTATTTATGAACAATTTTTTGGCAGACATTTAGCCCACTTTATTATTTGGTCCTACTAACTGTGTCTGCCACTCATTACAGTTTTCCTCCACTGAACAAAGCAATGCCGCCTGTTTAGTCCTGTTACCACATTTGAACTGCATTTAGCCTACTTTATTATTTGGGCCTATATCTGTGCTTCCTCCTCATCCTGCCCATTGCCCAGCCACTGCTAGATGAGTCTGCTGGTACATTGACCCAGACCACTACATTGCCCTTGCACTCTACACAGCCAGAATCTGACCCTGCTGAAAGTCAGGTTCCCCTTCCCGCATACTATACCACCTTACATGGGGACAAAGAGGAAGGTGCAGATGAAAGTGCAGGTTCCTTCATCAGGTGGGGGGCGTACTCGTTGGTGACGTCACTGGCACAGGGCCCCTCATAGTGTGCAAAAGTGTCTCTGCCAGTGGGAGGCGCCACCTGCCATCAAACACACCGCTGTACTATGAGGGGCCCTGTGCCAGTGCCAATGTGTGAGCTCCCTTTGCTTGCTCAGGATTACAGCACTTGCAAAGTTGAAATACTTACCTCTCCCTGCTCCACCGCCGTGATGTATTCCGCGTTTCCTGGGCCCACAAAAATCTTGAGCCAGCCCTACCCCCCACAACTTTAGCCAAATGACCCCCAGTTTTCAATGCCTATTATTATAAAGTAAATTAAGATTGACAAGCTTCAGTAATAAGAATTGATGTTTTTGGCATTAAAATGGGCACTGTAGGTGTTTTCCTGTCCTCCACTCACTGCCGACTTTGATTCCCCATTGACTTGCATTGGGTTTCGTGTTTCAGTCGGCCCCCAACTTTTTGCAATAATTGGTCGATTTCACCTGACCCGATTTTTGACAAAGTCGGGTTTTGTGAAACCCGACCCGATCCGAAAAAAGTAAAAGTCGCTCAACTCTAGTGGTCAGCTCTCCAGGCTGAGTTTGAGCAATGGCTGTCTCTGCTGAACCTGCATCCAGAGAAGGCCGTGTCCAATAACGGTGCGAACCTGGTGGTGGCCCTACATCAAGGCAAGCTCAAACATGTGCCTTGCATGGCTCACATCATCAACCTGATAATACAAAGTTTTCTCCGCCACTATCCTGGCCTGATTGAGCTGGTCCAGAAAGCATGGAAGCTGTGTTCTCACTTCCGCTGTTCGCACCCCTCAGGTCATAAACTTGCATCGATACAGAGGTCCTTGTCCATGCCAGTTCACAGGTTGACATGTGATGTGCCAACTCGGTGGAATTTCACAACACATGTTGCTGTGATTGCAACAACAGCAACGAGCATTGACGCAGTATGTCATGTCGTATAGCCTGGCCAACGCAGTACAGACGTGGCACATATCACGTTTAAGGATTGGGCACAAAATTAGGACCTTTGAACCCTCCTGCACAGTTTCAAAATGGCTTCTAGGATAGTTAGCACTGATGATACCATCATCAGCATCATTATTCTGGTCATTTGTATGCTGGAGCAGACTTTGAATAGCCTGCTGGAGGAGGTGGTAGTCCCAGAAGAAGATTAGGAGGCAGAGGAGGATGTAGCAGGGATAACAATATCTTAAAGTTCCAGACTGTCATCACACAGGCGGGTGCCAAGGGACGATGTATTACTGCAGTAGAAGGGGGCTGGTGATAACATATAAACTATTAGGTAAGGTTCAAGATCTGTGAAACAAATGGAAGAGGAAGGGATGATGGGCGATCAACTGTCAGGAGAAGAATAGGACAATCCTTCTCTCTCTGTTGTTCATGGTTGGCGGGAGGGGACGGGGGAAATGAACATCAGTGTTACCCCGCCACCAGCACAGCATGGTCTTGAACGTCATAGAAGAGCTCAACATATGAGTGACTTCTTGCTACACTATCTGCAACATGATCCCCGTATAGTTATGATTAGAAATAATGCTGACTACAGTGTTGCCACTCTGTTAGATCCATGTTTTAAGACAAAGTTTTGCCAGATGCTTCCCACTCTGGAAAGGGACCCACAAGTTCTGGAGTATCGACACACGCTTTTACACAACTTAAGAGAAGTTTTCTGAAAAGGCTGCATTGAAGCACACAGTGTGCATCGCAGACTTCCAACCTGTGTCACGTCAATTCGTCAAGGCTGCAGCATTAGTGTAAGAGGCAGAAGACATTTCTGTGAGTCATTTGACACATTTTTTAGACCAGCTCGCACACCAGCACTGCAGAGTCCAAGTCTGACAAGTGGTGAAAGAATGGAGAGGATGGTGGAGCAGTACCTAAAACTGAATATCAATACCATCAGGAAAGATTTGGACAAGTGATGTGTAAGCATTAAAATGCTTGAGTGCTCATTGCTCGGGTGAGCAAATTGGAATGATCGGGTGCTTGTCCCGAGCAACAAGCCCAATGTGCTGTAAGTCTATGGGAAGCTCAAGCATTTTTGTGGCGGCACCCCTGGCGGTCTGCAGAGGGACTAGAAGTTGCAGAAATCGATGGGAACAGTACTCAAATGACATGGAAACAGCATGGGGAAGACCCCTATAAGCATTTCTGACTTCCAGCTCACTGCTGTGAACAATGTTGTCAGAGTCTTATGCCACTTTTACAGACTCACAACAAAACATACAAAAATGAAACCAAAATGGATTTTCCTGGGAAATATGTTAAGGAACATCCTTTCCAGAGTATTGACTTGTAAGGCAAAATAAATAATTAAAAACAAAAATGCTCCTCCACACCTTGGGCTATGTTCACACATAGCATTTTTTATGCATTTTTGAACTTTAGCATTGCTTTTAACGAAGACAAATGCATTCACTGGGAAATGTCATTTTAGCATTTTACAACTTTACCTGGCCATGTTGTGTGTGACACATGATCAGACACATCATTTATGAAGGAGGGACTCTGAAAGTCACAAAGCCTATTTTTATAGGGCCATGAGGCAGCTTTTACTATTCTTAAAGGGCCAGCAGTCAGCCCTCTCTATTCTTAGAGATCCATCAGTCGGCTATGATTTGTTGTTCCCATTATTAAACAGTGGGTCTCCTATACTGTTATTGCATATGCAGTGAGTGGCAGGGCTGCCCAAAATTTGGATGCACCCCAATACCCCTGTGAAGAGACGTACAGGAGGGCCTCCTGAAAACAATGTTTCTATTATTAGGAAGTGGGTCTGTAAGAGGAAGAACCAGTACGGGGGTACCTTTCTCACGCCGCCTCCGGAACTTCTGGAGCTGTCACCCATGTTGCAGGGGGAAGACATTCTTTCCAGGATGAGCCCTTGCACGTGACTGTAGTAGGTGGGGCTGAGATAAATAGTGCTGCGTGCGGGAGAGGAGGCAGAGCCCAGGCGGGAAAGCTGAGAGGTGAGTCGGGTGCTGTGTCCGCTGACAGGGCAGAGCAATCCGTATGTACAGACCGACTAGACAGCATCATACAGGTCCACAGCTGGTGGACAACTAACCGGCAGTCCCCCACGATCCTCCAAACCTGGAGGTGACTCAGACTTGATGCCGGAGATTGCACCGGATGTGCGACTGTGTGAGAGATGAGCATCTAGGCCTATGCTCTTTTACCCAGAATCAGTGTGCACAGCAGAGCGAAATATTGTTCTGGTGGTTTCATACATTGGACTCAGTACCGTGCTAGACACATGTAGGCATGAGAAAGTTAATCTCTCCTCAAAGACTACGTCTGTCATGGGGATACAAGGAGGGCGAGAGCTAATAACCCGGGCCCCTGCAATTTCCCTCAGACTAGGGAAACCCTGTCTGACCCTCTACCTGAAGTTTACGCTGAAGGTGTGCATGTTCAGGCCTCCACCCTCACCCTGACTCCTGATTCAGCCCTAGACTGAACACCACCGCCCACCACCCAGTGAATGCAATAGACCAATACCCACAGTTATAACAAACAAGGATAAAGGAAAATATACACCACGCCGCAGTCAATCAGGAATACACTATAAAGGTGCAGGGCAAAATAAATACAAATATAGGAAGGAGTAAATAAGACAAAGGAAAATACACCACCAGCAACGATTCTCCAACAACCAGCTCTCCACTCCGGACCGAGATAACTACGGATAAGACAGAAGCTATAATCGGCGACACCCAAAGATCAGGAGAACCATTTAAAGGAAATGGGCATGGCCCAGCTTCCAATCCGAGGATCAGATAAATTAACCCTGGAGCAGCCAGACGAAAACTAGCCGACGCCAATGAGCAAACAGTGGTCAAACGCGGAATTACCGCTGTCTGTCAGACGACCTGGTCTGAACAGTGTCCGACATGACAACGTCAAGACGCCACGCTCCGCTGTTGTCGGTTCCCCTGTTGGATCCCTGTTCGTCACAGACTTCATTGAGACATCACCCGCCACAGTTGTCTGTGCCACCATTGGATCTCCGTTCGTCACAGACTTCATTGAGACATCACGTGCCACTGCTGTCAGTGGCATCTTTGGAACCCTGCGACGCCGCACACAAGTAGACTACAGTCTGAAAAGTTTCACCTCTTTACTTACTGAACTATCGTTCATTCCTCATGAAAAAAATGTTCCCATTATTTGGAAGTTGGTCTCCCATAGTGTTTGCCTATGCAGTGAAGCAACGGCTGCCAAAAATTTGCTGGCACTTTGAAGAGATGTAGAGGAGGGCCTCATGATTTTTTTTTCCCATTATTAGGAAGTGGGTCTCCCATAGTGTTTTCCTATGCAGTGAATGCAAGGTCGCTAAAAATGTGGAGGCACTCCAATGCCCCTTTGAAGAAACATAGAGGCGGGCCTCATGAAAAAAATGTTCCCATCATTAGGAATTGGGTCTCCAATAGTGTTTGCCTATGCAGTGAAGCAACAGCTGCCAAAAATTTGAAGGAACTCCAATGCCCCTTGGAAGATATGTAAAGGTCAGTGGGCCTCCTGAAAACAATGTTCCCATTATTAGGAAGTGGGCCTCCCATAGTGTTTGCCTATGAATTGAATGCAAGGGCTGCCAAAAATTTGGAGGCTCTCCAAAGCTCCTTGGAAGAGAGGTGGAGGAGGGCCTCTTAAAAAAATGTTCACTTTAGAAAGGAGTGGGCTGACAAACATTTACTCCTGGGTTGTTCACATTAACATATTGTGTACAAATTTTTTTTCATGGGCATCATAAACACCATTTAAAAAAATTATGTGAGTGTTGCATCACGGACCATAATCACCCTGGGGATATGGTGGCGGAGGATGAGGATGAGGAGAAGGAGGAGGACAAAAGCAAACAGCCAAAATCAGGAAGCATATACCCATGTGCGGGTGTGAAGAGATGCTTGGGAATAGACCTCCCAAAAAAAGACACTGGATTTGAGTTTATGTTATATTGCTGTCATTCGGTGTTGTTGAGAAGTCTGGCCCAATACAGCCCGTGTTCATTTTTATAAGAGTCAGCCTGTCAGCATTTTCAGTTAACAGAAAAATGTGCTTATCAGTTATAATTCCACCAGCGACACTAAAAACCCATTCTAACAAAACGTTAGAGGCAGGGCAGGCCAGGACCTACAAGGCATAGAGAGCAAGTTCATGACACATGTCCAGCTTGGATACCAAATAATTATAAGACACAGAGGAATCACGGAGGATATTGGTACGGTCAGCAAAGTATTCCCTCAGCATGTTCCCAAACTTTGCACTCCTTGTGAGAGTACCCCATGCTTCAGGGCCTGTGCGATGGGAGGGTCTGACAAAACTCTCAGAACTTTGACAGTGTTCCCTTGCCTCTGCTGAATTGGAGTTGTGTCTCTCTCGCCTGTACTCCTTGGTTGTCCAACAAACTGTGACCTCTGTCGCTAGCATTTTCAGATGGGAATTTTTTTATTAATTCCGCAACAAGGGCCTTCTGGTACTGCCCCATTTTAGTAGACATGTCCGCCTTGGGAATAAGTGATATAAAGTCCTCCTTGTAGCATGGGTCTGGAAGTGTTACCAACCAAAAATGACTGTCACCCAAAATTTTGAGAATACGAAGGTCACGGGAAAGGCAGTGTAACATAAAGTCATCCATGTGTGCCAGACTGCTAACAGGCAAGACTTCCATATCCTCACCAAGAGCATGACTGACCATGCTCTCCTCCTCCTCCTTCTCCACGCTGAAAAAATGGTATGACAGTTGTGCAGGTAGTACCGTCTATAGCACATGAATCTAGTTCCTGTTTTTCCTTCTCCTCTTCCTCATTGTCACCCATTCCACTTTGGGATGAGATGATGCTGGGCTGGGTATAATCACCCTGTATGATTCCTTGCTCCATCTCATCATGCTCTGCCTGCAATGCATCCTCTTTGATTGTGAGCAGTGAGCATTTCAGAACACAGAAGAGGGGGATGGTGATGCTAATTGTGGCATCATCGCGCTCACCATCTTGGTGGAGTCCTCAAAGTTGTAGAGGATGGTACATATGTCTGACATCCATGTCCACTCCTGAGGTCTTATGTGCGGAGTCTGAACTGAATACCGATTGCCTTATTGATGTTGATAGTCAACAACTGCACCCTTCTGCTCACAAATCCTTTCTAACATCTGCAGTGTAGAGTTCCAAAGCATGGGGACATCACACACCAGTTGGTGAGCCGGAAGCTGCAAACTCTACTGAAGCACGGCAAGGGCAGCAGAAGTTGTAGCTGACTTTCTAAAATGGGCATACAGGCAGCGTACTTTGACGTGTAGATCTGGCAGCTATAGGTTCTGGCCATTGTCACACATGACCATGCCTGGCTGTAGGTTCAGCAGTGTCAGCCACAGATCTTCCAGCTCTTTCAGAGCTGTTAACAACTCTTCAGCATTGTGCAGTTTGTTACCTAAGCATACTAGCTTCAGCACAGCCTAATGCTGCTTGGCTGAGGTAGTGCTGCAGGGCTTCCAGCTTGTGGCTGACGTGGTCATTTTGGAGATGAGACTGAAGAGGAGGAGGGTGAGGTGCAGGAGCTGTAGACTGCGGGGGCAACCCCGATTGACCTGGTGTCCACAATCCTCAGTGTCTGGGTCCCGGCTTCAACTATGTTAACCCAGTGTGCAATCAGCGAGATGTACCATCCCTGCTCACAAGCACTTGTCCACATATCTGTGGTTAGGTGGACTTTCCAAGTAACTGCATTTTTGAGGGCACGGATAATTTTGTGGGACACGTGCTTGTGTAATTCGGGGATGGCACAGTACCGTGGAGAAATAGTGGTGGCTGGGGACCGAGTACCGAGGCACGGCTGCCGCCATCATTTTGCGGAAAGCTTCCATCTCCATGAGCCTTAAAAGCAACATTTCGAGTGCAAGCGGTCACAAAATGTGGGAATTTAGTAGTGTGGCCTGTGGGGTGTTGGCTGCATATTTGCGCCTGCGTTCCAAGGAGTGGGGTATGGACAGCTGAACGCTGCACTGGGACAAGGATGTGGACATGCTTGCTGATGGTGCTAGTTGAGTGTGTGCAAAGACAAGTGCAGGGCAGGAGGCATCTTCACATGCACCATGAACAGGGGATTAGCTTGCATGCACAACAGTGGAAGAAGCAGTGGTGTAACCTGCAGATACTGTTCCTGGACCCTGGGGTTTGGCCCACAAAGTCAGGTGCTTTGCTGCTAAGTGCCTGATCATGCTGGTGGTGGTCAGGCTGGAAGATTTAACAGTTGTACTGGCAACTTCCGTCATATTGGTGTTACGGGAACAGTTGTCATGTTCCTGATCATGCTGATGGTGGACAGACTGGTAGATTTGCTACCTCTGCTGATGCTGGCATGGCAGGTGGTGCAAATGGCCTTTTGGGGGTTATCGGCAGACTCTTTAAAAACAACTAGACTCGAGAAGACCTAACAGTTGTACTGGCAACTTCCGTCGTGTTGGTGTTAGCCTTCTGTCTGCGGCCACCACACTGCTTTTTCCTGCTGCGCCACCCTCCCCCTGTGTTCTGCTGTCCTTGCTCTGCATGTCCTCCTGCCAGGTTAGGTCAGTGACTATATCATCCACCACCTTGTCTTCCACTACCACACCCTGGTCCTCCTCCTGACTTTCTGGCAATTGTGTCACATCATTGTTCACTTCTCATGACACTTTCCCACCGTCCCCTTCTTGTAATTGTGGCTGCTCAAATATTTTGTCATCGCTACATGCAATCTCCTCTTGCCCCTCTTCAAGTGGACTGGGCAAGAGGAGAGAATCTGTAAATGGAAAAGTGAACAGCTTTTCGGCGTGTCCAAGTGTGGGATAAGTTGTCTCTGGGCACTCGGCATGGTGGGAGGAAGGAGGATCAGAGTGATCAATATGGAATCCAGACTCACGGCTACTAAGACTTGACCATGTGGAAGACAGAGTGGTGGTGGCAAAGTGACTGAAAGCATTATCCGCTATACAACCAACAACCTTTTGACACTGCTCTGGGTTCAATAATGGTATGTTGCAGTCCGCCAAGTAATTGGGACAGGATGGTCAGGCGAGAAGATGTGGGTGTTTGTTGTGGCACTATTTCAGCTTGCCCACGGCCTCGGCCTCTGCTTGCACCTTCACCATCACATCCAGTTCTCCATCCCTTGCCATGTGCCTTGGCCATTTTAAATGGAGGACAATATTTTCCACGTTCACTACAAATGGCTGAATTTGGAGCAAACTTATATGTGATCTGTGTGAAGGACAAACCACTGTTTTAAATAGCTGGTCTGTAGGTGACTGTTTTTACCAGCAAACAGGTGTCAATAACTTCGTTAACACACTGCAGCAAAATTTAAATGGAGGCCAGAAATGACAGAATTTTGAGTGCAACTATATGTGAACCGTTTGACGGACAAACCACAGTTTTGAGTAGCTGGCCTGTAGGTAACTATTTTACCAGCAAACTGGTGTCAATAACTTTGCTAACACACTGCAGAAAAATTTCAATGGAGCCGCATACAAGGTTATCCTGGAAAAACAGTTGATTCCTTCTGCTCAGGCATTGTTCCCCAACTCTGAAGACTGTTTTTTCCAGCAGAACAATGCACCATGCCACACAGCTAGGTCAATCAAGGTGTGGATGATGACCACCACATCAAATTCCTGTCATGGCCAGCCCAATCTCCAGAAATTAACTCCATTGAAAACCTCTGGAATATAATCAAGAGAAAGATGGATAGTCACAAGCCATCAAACAAAGAAGAACTGCTTACATTTTTGTACCAGGAGTGGCATAAGGTCACCCAAAAGCAGTGTGAAAGACTGGTGGAGAGCATGCCAAAATACATGAAAGCTGTGATTAAAAATCATGGTTATTCCACAAAACATTGATTTCTGAACTCTTCCAAAGTTAAAGCGTTAGTATTGTTGCTTCTAAATGATTATGAACTTGTTTTGTTTTGTTTTTTTGCATTATTTGAGGTCTGCAAGCAATGCATTTTTTGGTTATTTTGACCATTTCTCATTTTCAGAAAATAAATACAAAATTTATTGCTTGGAAATTCAGAGACATGTTGTCAGTAGTTTATAGAATAAAAGAACAATTTTACATTTTACTTAAATATATACCTATAAAGAGAAAAATAAGACAAACTAAAAATTTTGCAGTGGTCTCTTAATTTTTGCCAGAGCTGTATGTGATCCGTGTGACAGACAAATCACAGTTTTAAATAGCTTGCCTGTAGGTAATTATTTTTACCTGCAAACTGGTGTCAATAACTTTACTAACACACTGCAACAAAATTTAAATGGAGGCCAGAAATGGCAGAATTTTGAGCGCAATTATATGTAATACGTGTGATGGACCCCTATAATCTTTCACTTTCTGCTACCTCCCACAATCCCCACACCAAGTAAGGAACTGTTCATCTCCTCTTCAATCCTCCCCATCCATCTCACCTCCTCCTCAGAACTGTTCCTTAACATACAATCCTCTGTCTCAAAGCACAGGCAGCCCCCTCACGCTCTCTCCTGCTCCCACCTGCTAACACTATCTCTGCTCCTTCTCACTGCTGGTGATATCTCTCCAAATCCTGGTCCTCCTCACCACATTCCCACAGTCATTTCTACCTCCCATCCACGCTCCATCACAAACTTCCGTAACCTCTCTAACCTTATACCCATTCGCCCAGCCCCCGCTTCCCCAGTCCCACTAACAGGAGCTCTGTGGAACGCTCGCTCTGTCTGTAACAAGCTTTCCTACATCCACGATCTTTTTGTTACTACCAAACTTTCCTTCCTCGCCATCACCGAAACCTGGCTCACCCCTTCTGACACAGCCTCTCCTGCTGCACTCTCTTACGGTGGCTTCCACCTTTCTCACACACCCCGCCCCAGCAGCAAGCATGGTGGAGGAGTTGGTTTTCTCCTGTCAGATAACTGCTCCTTCACCCCAATCCCACTGCCACCCTCTGTTACCCTCCCTTCCTTTGAGGTGCACTCTGTGCGCATCTACTCCCCCTCCAACCTCCAACTGGCTGTCATTTACCGCCCCCCAGGGCCAGCCACCATCTTCTTTGACCACTTCACCACCTGGCTACTTCATTTCCTTTCTGCAGACATCCCCACTATCATCATGGGCGATTTCAACATCCCCATTGACACTTCCCTCTCAGCTGCCACTAAACTTCTATCTCTCTCTTCCTCCTTCGGCCTCACTCAATGGTCTTCTGCAGCCACTCACAAAGATGGTCACACACTGGACCTCATCTTCACCCGCCTCTGCTCCCTATCTAACCTCTCTAACTCACCTCTTCCTCTCTCTGACCACAACCTTCTCACATTCTCATCTCTCTCCACTCCATGTCTAGAGTCCCCACCCCACAAACTTTCACACCCTCGCAGAAATCTTAAACATCTTGACCTACATTCATTCTCTGAATCCCTCCTCCCTCTCACAGACATAAGTTCCATACACAATGCGGATGACGCTGCCGCTCTAAATAACACCACAATAGCTGTAGCTTTGGAATCTGCTGCCCCACTTACACATACCAAAGCTTGCAAAATCAACAGACAGCCCTGGCACACCAGCCTGACTAAAGAACTGAGGCGAGCTTCCAGGGCTGCTGAGCACAGATGGAAAAGATCCCACTCCAACGACCACTTAATCGCATTCAAACAGTCCCTCACTACTTTCAAGACTGCACTCACCACAGCTAAACAAACCTACTTCTCATCTCTCATATCCTCCCTGTCTCACAACCCTAAACAGTTATTCAACACCTTCAATTCTCTCCTCCGTCCCCCAGCACCTCCTCCCTCCTCACTTATCTCTGCTGAAGACTTTGCCTCATTCTTCAAGCAGAAGATTGATAACATCAGAGACAGTTTTGGTCAACAAGCCCCAGAGCCCTTCCTCTCAGCTTCCCTACCCTCCACCTCCAAAACCAACTACTCCTCCATTACAGAAGATCAACTCGCCACTCTACTCTCAAGATTGCATCTCACCACCTGTGCACTTGACCCGCTCCCATCCCACCTCATCCCAAACCTCACCACAATCTTCATCCCAACCCTAACCCATCTCTTCAACCTATCACTAACAACTGGTGTTTTCCCCTCAAGCTTTAAACATGCCTCCATCACACCTATCCTCAAAAAGCCCTCTCTTGACCCATCCTCTGTATCTAGCTATCGCCCTATATCACTTCTCCCCTATGCCTCCAAACTACTGGAACAACACGTCTACCTTGAACTGTCCTCCCATCTCTCTTCTTGCTCCCTCTTTGACCGCTTACAATCTGGCTTCCGGTCACACCATTCCACTGAAACTGCGCTAACTAAGGTTGCCAACGACCTCTTAACCGCCAAGAGCAAGCGACACTACTCTGTTCTCCTCCTCCTCGACCTGTCGGCTGCCTTTGACACAGTGGACCATTCCCTATTATTACAGACCCTCTCATCCCTTGGCATCACAGACTTGGCCCTATCCTGGATCTCCTCATACCTAACAGACCGGACATTCAGCGTCTCCCACTCACACACCACCTCCTCATCTCGCCCCCTCTTTGTCGGAGTCCCACAAGGTTCAGTCCTTGGGCCCCTGCTCTTCTCCATTTACACCTTTGGCCTGGGCCGCGACTGCAACAAAGGAGAAACGACACGGCACCCATCATAAAGACCTTTCAAATGCTTCACGGCTTGTGATTGGTCGCGCCGGCCCACGTGACCGCTGAGCGACCAATCACAAGCCGGTGACGTAATTCTAGGTCCTGTTCTGGTTCTCAGGTACATGAGAATTACGTCATGGCTTGTGATTGGTCGCTGAGCGGTCACGTGGGCCGCCGCGACCAATCACAAAGCTGTGACGTCATCGGAAGGTCCTTCACACGTTCATTCTTAAGAAGGAAGGCTGCCGGAAAAAAGCCGAGGGTGAGTATATTCCTATTAGGTATATACTCACCCTCGTATGCGCCCTGCTTCTTTCCGGCAGCCTTCCTTCTTAAGAATGACTGTGTGAAGGACCTTCCGATGACGTCACGGCTTTGTGATTGGTCGCGGCGGTACTCGGAGTCCCAGGCAGATTATTATTTCACCATGGGTAAGTGAATGTGTATCAGTTTTGCATAGCAATTGATTTAAGTATGGCGGACACATGGCCACATGGATACTAGTATTATACTAAATATTTTTGCCATGCTTTTCTTGTGCTGATATTTGCGCTCATTTACATGGATATACCATGGTGTTTTGTACTGTTTTTTTCTTGCCTGAGACTCGGATGTCTTTGTACTAAGGTCTCCTTTATTCTATTACTATATTGTCAAAATTTCCTTTGAACTATGTCATGTTCTTTTAATGATTGTTGTAATAAAAATTAATAATTTTATATATTCGTATAGAACTCCTTTTTTTGTATGGTGTAGTGGAAAATAGGTTGCTCCCCATTATATTATTTTTACTGTGTTGAAATTGGTGCCACTTTGTTGATGTCTGCCTATAATTTTTGAAAATGTGAAAACTCCTGGTTGGGTGTCCATCTGCTGGGTTGGCTGTAGTGGCAGAGATGTTGCTCCCCATTATACTATTTCTACTGTGGTGAAATTAAGGCCACTTTGGTTGTGTCTGCCACTAATTTATGTAAATGTGTAGACTCATGGTTGGGTGTCATTTATGTGTATTGCCTGTAGCAGTAGGCCTCTGAGACCTGCAGGCGTTCACACCCTGTGTGTCAACTACCCGTGTTAGTGTCCTTAGATTTTTCTACCTGCCACCTGAGGGTGGCTGAGCATGAAAGCAGGTTGCGCTGTTTCATGCAGTATCAGGGCTCCCAGCACAGCAGGTCTACACAGATCCCTCATCCACCTCATCTTAATTTGACGTTCAATTCAAAGCTGTAAATGCTGTCCCAGACCCTGACACCTTATGCATGACTGATTGCTGCCGTGCCATTCTAAAATTTGTATTGTGTGTTAATTGAGGCCTCTTTCCTGGTCTCAGTTCCTCATTTCATGTGTCTTGACAGCTTTTGGGGCCCATTTGAAAGTGTGGTGTATGAGTTTGTTTTTGCCTCCCATTGACTTGAATGGCATTCAGCTATGCTTTGCAAATATTTGATGTATAAATTGGCAAATATTGCAAATTCGGCTATCGTAATCTGAACCAAACATTGAAATATTCACTCATCTCTACTCCTAACTAGTATAAAAAATATCCTATCTGTTCTTTTTTTTTCTAAATATTTAAAAAGGTTACTGAGACCTAATTTTCAGAAAAAAAAAGTTTATAACATTCTACAATACTATAACAAAAGTCATACCTTATCAACTCCTTTCCACTGTGGTGTTCGGCTGCAGGTTTTCATGATTGCTGTTTAACTTTGTGTTCTCTGAAATTAATACCATTGATTGCTGAATGGGTCATACGTGCATAGTTAAGAATTCCAGCATAAAATGAAGATGTATTGCTGAAAGTGTGATGAAGATGAAAACATTATTATTACAGTGTGCCAGGTTAGTTTAAGTGTGTTATCTTTTATTTTGAATTAAAATAAAGATTAAGCTCATTTTATTGATCACAGTAGCATTTCTGAAGAAAAAGCAAAAATCATGTTCATATCTTTTCTAAAGCCTAGAGATTTCTCTGCATCTAGCTGGCTATGTAGTTTTCTGTATTATTGTCAAACAGCAATCCACTGACTGAATTGTATAAGATACGTCACAGGACAGTTTCTAGCAGTGGAGATATAATGATAGGAAGGAAGGCAGTGTACTCTTAGAAAAATAAAATGGAAACGCTATAGAAAGAAATCTTAGATCAATACTATGTTTAAAAATAATAAGAGCAATAATTTTATTTTCAGTAACCACAATTTACTGTCTTTCTTATTGGAACAAGTTATACAGAAGATAAAATGCACTTTTTTTCACAAAAAGTCCTTTGAACATGTTCAATTTCAGAAACTCAACAATTAAAATGACTGTCCAACCAGTTAGTCAGTACTTATAGAAGATGCTTACCTGCTATATATGTTTATCAAAAGTTGCTATTTTCGTGGTTTTTACAGATATAGCAGGTGTTAATTTGCAAAGTTATGCTGTGTCATGTAGTGTGTATTGCTGTGACCATATTTTGCAAAGTGTGATTGTCCAGTTTAACCCCTTCCCGACCCATGACGCCACGTAGGCGTCATGAAAACCCGTGCCTTCCCGACCCATGACGCCTATGCGGCGTCATGGAATGATCGCATCCCTGCAGATCGGGTGAAGGGGTTAATTCCTATTTTACCCGATCTGCAGGGAGAGGGGGAGTTGTACTTCAGCCTAGGGGGGGGTGGCTTTGCCCCCACGTGGCTACGATCGCTCTGATTGGCTGTTGAAAGTGCAACAGCCAATCAGAGCAATTTGCAATATTTCACCTATGAAAATGGTGAAATATTGCAATCCAGCCATGGCCGATGCTGCAATAGCATCTGCCATGGCTGGAAATCATGTACTGGCCCCCCCACCGCCCCCGATCTCCTCCCCAGTCCTCCGTTTTTGTCCGGTGCCCCCTCCGTTCCCCTGTCCGCTCCCCCGTGCTCCTGTCCGCTCCCCCCGTCCTCCGATCCCCCCCCCTGTGCTCCGATCCACCCCCCCACCACCCCCTCATACTTACCGAGCCTCCCGAAGTCGGTCCGTCTTCTCCCTGGGCGCCGCCATCTTCCAAAATGGCGGGCGCATGCTCAGTACGCCCGCCGGCCGGCAGATTCATTACAAGTACATTTTGATCGCTGTGGTAGGTTCTATCACAGCGATCAAAATAAAAAAATAATAAATAACACCCCCCCCCTTTATCACCCCCATAGGGACAATAATAAAATAAAGAAAAATTATTATTTTTTTTTTTTCCACTAGGGTTAGGGTTAGAACTAGGGTTAGAACTAGGGTTAGAACTAGGGTTAGGGGTAGGGTTAGGGGTAGGGTTAGGGTTAGGGGTAGGGTTAGGGTTATGGCATGTGCACACAGAGCGGATCGGCCGCGGATCCGCAGCGGATCGGCCGCGGATCCGCAGCGGATCGGCCGCGGATCCGCAGCGGATCGGCAGCGGATCCTCAGCGGATCGGCCGCGGATCCGCACCGGATCGGCAGCGGATCGGCCGCGCATCCGCAGCGGATCGGCCGCGCATCCGCAGCGGATCAGCCGCGCATCCGCAGCGGATCAGCCGCGGATCGGCAGCGGATCGGCCGCGGATACCCGCGGATCGGCAGCGGATCCGCAGCGGATACCCGCGGATCGGCAGCGGATCCGCAGCGGATACCCGCGGATCGGCAGCGGATCCGCAGCGGATACCCGCGGATCGGCAGCGGATCCTCAGCGGATCCGCAGCGGATACCCGCGGATCCGCAGCGGATCCGCAGCGGATCGGCCGCGGATCCGCAGCGGATCGGCCGCGGATTGGCAGCGGATCCGCAGCGGATTGGCCGCGGATCCGCAGCGGATTGGCCGCTGCGAATTCGAAGCAGTTTTCCATCAAGTTTACAGTACCATGTACACCTAAGGAAAACCAAATCCGCTGTGCCCATGGTGCGGAAAATTCCGTGCAGAAACGCTGCGTTGTATTTTCCGCAGCATGTCAATTCTTTGTGCGGATTCCGCAGCGTTTTACACCTGTTCCTCAATAGGAATCCGCAGGTGAAATCCGCACAAAAAAACACTGGAAATCTGCTGTAAATCCGCAGGTAAAACGCAGTGCCTTTTACCTGCAGATTTTTCAAAAATCGTGCGGAAAAATCTCACACGAATCCGCAACGTGGGCACATAGCCTTAGGGTTAGGGTTGGAATTAGAGTTAGGGTTGGAATTAGGGCTAGGGTTTGAAATAGGGTTAAGATTAGGCTTGTGGTTAGGGTTACGGATAGGGTTAGGGGTGTGTTGGGGTTACAGTTGTGGTTAGGGTTGGGATTAGGGTTACGGTTGGGATTAGGGTTAGGATTAGGGTTGGAATTAGGGTTACGGGTGTGTTGCGGTTAGGGGTGTGTTGGGGTTAGGGTTGTGATTAGGGTTATGGCTACAGTTGGGATTAGGATTAGGGGTGTGTTGGGGTTAGTGTTGAAGTTAGAATTGAGGGGTTTCCACTGTTTAGGCACATCAGGGGTCTCCAAACGCAACATGGCGCCACCATTGATTCCAGCCAATCTTGCGTTCAAAAAGTCAAATGGTGCTCCCGCCCTTCCAAGCCCCGACGTGCGCCCAAACAGTGGTTTACCCCCACATTTGGGGTACCAGCGTACTCAGGACAAACTGGGCAACAACTGTTGGGGTCCAATTTCTCCTGTTAACCTTGCAAAAATAAAAAATTACTTGCTAAAACATAATTTTTGAGGAAAGAACAATTATTTTTTATTTTCACGGCTCTGCGTTATAAACTTCTGTGAAGCACTTGGGGGTTGAAAGTGCTCACCACACATCTAGATAAGTTCCTTCGGGGGTCTAGTTTCCAAAATGGGGTCACTTGTGGGGTGTTTCTACTGTTTAGGCACATCAGGGGCTCTGCAAATGCAATGTGACGCCCGCAGACCATTCCATCAAAGTCTGCATTTCAAATGTCACTACTTCCCTTCCGAGCCCTGACGTGTGCCCAAACAGTGGTTTACCCCCACATATGGGGTATCAGCGTACTCACAACAAACTGGGCAACAAATATTGGGGTCCAATTTCTCCTGCTACCCTTGTGAAAATAAAAAATTGCTTGCTAAAACATATTTTTTGAGGAAAGAAAAATGATTTTTTATTTTCACGGCTCTGCGTTGTAAACTTCTGTGAAGCACTTGGGGGTTGAACGTGCTCACCACATATCTAGATAAGTTCCTTGGGGGGGTCTAGTTTCCAAAATGGGGTCACTTGTGGGGGGTTTCTACTGTTTAGGCATATCAGGGGCTCTGCAAACGTAACATGATGCCCGCAGACCATTCCATCAAAGTCTGCATTCCAAAACGTCACTACTTCCCTTCCGAGCCCCGGCATGTGCCCAAACAGTGGTTTACCCCCACATATGGGGTATCAGCGTACTCAGGAGAAACTGGACAACAACTTTTGGGGTCCAATTTCTCCTGTTACTCTTGCAAAAATAAAAAATTCTGGGCTAAAAAAATATTTTTGAGGAAAGGAAACACATTTATTATTTTCACGGCTCTGCGTTATAAACTTCTGTGAAGCACTTGGGGGTTCAAAGTGCTCACCACACATCTAGATAAGTTCCCTTGGGGGTCTAGTTTCCAAAATGGAGTCACTTGTGGGGGGTTTCTACTGTTTAGGCACATCAGGGGCTCTGCAAACGCAACCTGATGCCCGCAGAGCATTCCATCAAAGTCTGCATTTCAAAACGTCACTACTTCCCTTCCGAACCCCGACGTGTGCCAAAACAGTGGTTTACCCCCACATATGGGGTATCAGCGTACTCAGGAGAAACTGGACAACAACTTTTGGGGTCCAATTTCTCCTGTTACTCTTGCAAAAATAAAAAATTCTGGGCTAAAAAAATATTTTTGAGGAAAGGAAACACATTTATTATTTTCACGGCTCTGCGTTATAAACTTCTGTTTAGCACTTGGGGGTTCAAAGTGCTCACCACACATCTAGATAAGTTCCCTTGGGGGTCTAGTTTCCAAAATGGAGTCACTTGTGGGGAGTTCCTACTGTTTAGGCACATCAGGGGCTCTGCAAACGCAACCTGATGCCCGCAGAGCATTCCATCAAAGTCTGCATTTCAAAACGTCACTACTTCCCTTCCGAACCCCGACGTGTGCCAAAACAGTGGTTTACCCCCACATATGGGGTATCAGCGTACTCAGGAGAAACTGGACAACAACTTTTGGGGTTCAATTTCTCCTATTACCCTTGGGAAAATAAAAAATTGTGGGCTAAAAAATCATTTTTGAGAAAAGAAAAATTATTTTTTATTTTCATGGCTCTGCGTTATAAACTTCTGTGAAGCACTTTGGGGTTCAAAGTGCTCACCACACATCTAGATTAGTTCCTTGGGAGGTCTAGTTTCCAAAATGGGGTCACTTGTGCGGGAGCTCCAATGTTTAGGCACACAGGGGCTCTCCAAACGCGACATGGTGTCCGCAAATGATTGGAGCTAATTTTCCATTCAAAAAGCCAAATGGCGTGCCTTCCTTTCCGAGCCCTGCCGTGCGCCCAAACAGTGGTTTACCCCCACATATGGGATATCATCGTACTCAGGACAAACTGGACAACAACATTTGGGGTCCAATTTCTCCTATTACCCTTGGGAAAATAAAAAATTCTGGGCTAAAAATCATTTTTGAGGAAAGAAAAATTATTTTTTTATTTTCACGGCTCTGCGTTATAAACTTCTGTGAAGCACCTGGGGGTTATAAGTGCTCACTATGCATCTAGATAAGTTCCTTGGGGGGTCTAGTTTCCAAAATGGGGTCACTTGTAGGGGAGCTCCAATGTTTAGGCACACAGGGGTTCTCCAAATGCGACATGGTGTCCGCTAACAATTGGAGCTAATTTTCCATTCAAAAAGTCAAATGGCACGCCTCCCCTTCCGAGCCTTGCCGTGCACCCAAACAGTGGTTTACCCCCACATATGAGGTATCGGCATACTCAGGAGAAATTGCCCAACAAATTTTAGGATCCATTTTATCCTGTTGCCCATGTGAAAATGAAAGAATTGAGGCTAAAAGAAATTTTGTGTGAAAAAAAAGTACTTTTTCATTTTTGCGGATCAATTTGTGAAGCACCTGGGGGTATAAAGTGCTCACTATGCCTCTAGATGAGTTCCTTGGGGGGTCTAGTTTCCAAAATGGGGTCACTTGTGGAGGAGCTCCAATGTTTAGGCACACAGGGGCTTTCCAAACACGACATGGTGTCCGCTAACGATGGAGATAATTTTTCATTCAAAAAGTCAAATGGCGCTCCTTCCCTTCCGAGCCTTACCATGTGCCCAAACAGTGGTTTACCCCCACATGTGAGGTATCGGTGTACTCAGGAGAAATTGCCCAACAAATTTTAGGATCCATTTTATCCTGTTGCCCATGTGAAAATGAAAAAATTGAGGCTAAAATAATTTTTTTGTGAAAAAAAAGTACTTTTTCATTTTTACGGATCAATTTGTGAAGCACCTGGGGGTTTAAAGTGCTCACTATGCTTCTAGATAAGTTCCTTGGGGGGTCTAGTTTCCAAAATGGGGTCACTTGTGGGGGAGCTCCAATGTTTAGGCACACGGGGGCTCTCCAAACGCGACATGGTGTCCGCTAAAGATTGGAGCCAATTTTTCATTGAAAAAGTCAAATGGCGCTTCTTCCCTTCCGAGCCCTGCCGTGCGCCCAAACAGTGGTTTACCCCCACATATGAGGTATCAGCGTACTCAGGACAAATTGGACAACAACGTCCGTGGTCCAGTTTCTCCTTTTACCCTTGGGAAAATAAAAAAATTGTTGCTAAAATATCATTTTTGTGACTAAAAAGTTAAATGTTAATTTTTCCCCTATTTGTTGCTTCTGCTGCTGTGAAACACCTGAAGGGTTAATAAACTTCTTGAATGTGGTTTTGAGCACCTTGAGGGGTGCAGTTTTTAGAATGGTGTCACTTTTGGGTATTTTCAGCCATATAAAACCCTCAAAATTACTTCAAATGTGAGGTGGTCCCTAAAAAAAATGGTTTTGTAAATTTTGTTGTAAAAATGAGAAATCACTGGTCAAATTTTAACCCTTATAACTTCCTAGCCAAAAAAAAATTTGTTTCCAAAATTGTGCTGATGTAAAGTAGACATGTGGGAAACGTTATTTATTAACTATCTTGTGTCACATAACTCTCTGGTTTAACAGAATAAAAATTCAAAATGTGAAAATTGCGAAATTTTCAAAATTTTTGCCAAATTTCCGTTTTTTTCACAAATAAACTCAGAAATTATCGACCTAAATTTACCACTAACATGAAGCCCAATATGTCACGAAAAAACAATCTCAGAATCGCTAGGATCCGTTGAAGCGTTCCTGAGTTATTACCTCATAAAGGGACACTGGTCAGAATTGCAAAAAACGGCAAGGTCATTAAGGCCAAAATAGGCTGGGTCATGAAGGGGTTAAAAAAAAAGAAAAAAGGGTTACGAATAGTGTTGAGCGACACCTTCCGATACTTGAAAGTATCGGTATCGGATTGTATCGGCCGATATCCGAAAAATATCAGATATCGCCGATACCGATACCCGATACCAATACAAGTCAAGGGGACACAAGTATCGGAAGGTATCCTGGATGGTTACCAGGGTCTGAAGGAGAGGAAACTCTCCTACAGGCCATGTGATCCATATTCATGTAAATTTAAAGAATTAAAATAAAAAATATGGATATACTTACCCCTCCGGTGGCTCCTGGACCTTACCGATGTAACCGGCAGCCTCCGTTCCTAAGAATTAGGAGTTTAGGACCTTCGATGACGTCGCGGCTTGTGATTGGTCACGTGACCGCTCATGTGACCGCTCACGCGACCAATCACAAGCCGCGACGTCATCGCAGGTCCTAAACACTGCATTCTTAGGAACGGAGGCTGCCGGTTAACACCGCTAAGGTCCAGGGGTCGCCGGACGGGTGAGTATATCAATATTTTTTATTTTTATTATTTATTTTTTACATTAATATGGATCCCAGGGCCTGAAGGAGAGTCTCCTCTCCTCTAGACCCTGGGAACCATACACTGGGAACTACTGATTACGATTTCCGATATCACAAAAATATCGGAACTCGGTATTGGAATTCCGATACCACAAATATCGGCCGATACCCGATACTTGCGGTATCGGAATGCTCAACACTAGTTATGAAGCATTCAATTAAAAGTATTTATCAGCTCTATTAGCGCAGGTCTGTTTTCTGTGAGCACAGCTACAGTGCCTATAGGCAGTCTACGGTAGTCTGAACCAATGATGAGGCAGGAAGTGTATCTCAATCTGCTGCTTAATTTTCACATCCAGCTGTTCCTCTTCTGACTATCTGTATTATACAGGAAAGATATGTATATATATATATATATATATATATATATCTTTGTACCATGTTAGCCAATAGATAGAAAAATATTTAGACGTGAGTGTTCTCAGAGGTTGATACCTTTTACTGGCTAACTGAAAGGATGGTAACAAATTGCAAGCATTCGAGACTATGCAAGTCTCTTCATCAGGCAAAGACTAATGCAAAATCTGAAGAATCACATACTTATACACAACACAGCACAGAGAGAAATAAGGCAATAGATAAGACAAGTGACATGAAGCAGAATTATCATGTGAGAGGGATTGACATAGATATTGGAACAGTTCATAGATAAGGAAGTCTTAATTTTTTATGGTCCTCTGAATGGGTCTGGTTCTGTGTTGTGATGACGCCAGAAGGTCTGAAGAGCAAGTTCCTTAATTGATGTAAAAATACATAAATCCATGCGATACACTCATTCCTGCACTGAGTGTGTCAAAGGTCATTATGAGTTTATACTCACAGACTCTTCTGTCTTTCTGACATTTGAAATTACCTTTTAAAACAAGTAATTTCATGTCCATGATGCAATGCCAGGGATACAAAAATTTTTGCTACCGGTAGGTCCATTTTTTTTCTCGTATTCTGTGGCGATGAGAATTATCCTTGTTGTAAGTTTTTGCCCTGTCTCCCCCACATACAGACCCCCAGTTGGACATTTAGTACAAATAATTAAATACACCACATTAGATGTCACAATGACAAATTTAAGAAGCATCACTGTCAGAATCTCCCTGTCCTCTCAAACAGCTGCAGGAACCTTTCCTTGCAACCAGAAAAAATGTAAAACTTGTCCATTTATAATGAAAATGGACAAGAAAAAGATCCCCAATTCAAATCAGGACTACAAGATCCCAGGTACTTTCAGCTGCATCACATCTAATGTGGTGTATTTAATTATTTGTACTAAATGTCCAACTGGGGGTCTGTATGTGGGGGAGACAGGGAAAAGAACAAGGACGAATTCTCATCGCCACACAATAAGAGAAAAAAGAATGGACCTACCGGTAGCAAAACATTTTTGTATTCTCGGTCATAGCATCATGGACATGAAATTACTTATTTTAAAAGGTCATTTCAAATCTCAGAAATACAGAAGAGTCTGTGAGTATAAACTCATGACAACCTTTGACACACTCAGTGCAGGAATGAATGTGTCGCATTAATTTATGACTTTTTACATCAATTAAGGAATTTGCTCTTCAGACCTTCTGGAGTCATCACAACACAGAACTAGACCCATTCAGAGGACCAAAAAACATTAAGACTTCCTTATCTATGAACTATTCCAATATCTATGTATATCCCTCTCACATGATAATTCTGCTTCATGTCACTTGTCTTATATATTGCCTTCTTTCTCTCTGTGCTGTGTTGTGCATAAGTATGTGATTCTTCAGATTTTGCATTAGTCTTTGCCTGATGAAGAGACCTGAGTAGACTCGAAAGCTTGCAATTTGTTACCATCTTTTCAGTTAGCCATTAAAAGTTATCAACCACTGAGGACTCTCACGTCTAAATATTTTTTATCTGTATTATATAAACATAAGTCTCTCACAAGCTCGGGAAGTGCATGGAGAGCTGATTAATGTCCAAATAATTATGAAGTACAAATTACTAAACTGTCAGTGCAAAAATATGGACATCAGATCTTTTCTGCCTTCTACCTTGACTTACTGCCATCTTGTTGGATTTACTGAGCTTTTCAGGTTTTTATTAAGCCTTTTTAGGAATTGTTTGATTTGGGCAATCCATATAGTTATCATCAGTTCTGAGCTACAAATAATGGCTAAAATTTTGGTCACTTTCACACTTCAATATTTAGTCAGTATTTTCCCCCAATATTTATAAGTCAAAGCAAGGAGTGGTTAAAAAAACGCAGAAGTGGTGACTTATTTCTATTATACTTTTATTCTGATTTTGGCTGACAAACACTGGTGCAAAATACTGACAAAATACTCAACACGTGAACGTGGCCTAACAGTAAGGAACAAAATTAACTTTCACAGTAGATGCTGCCTTAATCACAGATAGAAATAGTGAATTTTACAAACATATTACATGAAATTTGTCACAGATGAAAATAATGAAAGGCTGCTAAATAGTGCATCAAATAGCATTGTTTATTTAGAACTGAGCTGTGATCATTCCCTAGATGGGGTGAAAAAAACAAAATCCTTCCTGTACAGACTATTGAAATTATTAATTTGAGAATAAATGCTATGTTTAAAGATGAAAGAAATTTTGAAGTGCTTATTACACAGCACACTAACAATTTACAATGTTTGCAGGTTTGTATTCTATTAATATTACACCCAGATAATAGAAAATACAGCTTATAGAATTATTCATGTAACAGAACATTATAGTATTTAATTGCAATATGCCATTGCTTTCTGATTGGTAGGTGACCTAATTCTCTGTCTCCCAGTCATCTGAGGGTAGAAGGTGTCAGATTGTTATTTTACTGCTGCATTACTGTGATTGTTTTACTATAAACAATATCCATCGTACTTAGCCACCTTAGCTACAGCTACATTGAAAACAGCAAAGGAGATGTGCTAAAAAATTTGTAATGTTTCCCATGTAGTCTCAGGATTTGAGGTGGTTTCAGGAGTTATATAAATTTTGTGATGGGAATATTCTTTAAACAAACTTAAATCAGAGAATTTTAGAGAGGTTAAAGAAAAACTGTCAGTCGATTCATGTTGCTCAAACCACAAGCGACCTGGCTACGATTGTTCCATTCTAGTTGATTGACAGGTCTCTCCCACATGTACAGTACATCAAGAGATACCTACAATTAACTACAGCAGAGTGTGGAGAAACTATCCAGAAGTGGCACATGACCAGTTTTGTCTTTCCCTGCACTTCCTTACCGGCTCTTCAAACTATGCTTTTATACTGTACATGCAGTCAGGCTCATGTTGCTTGTGGTTTGAGTATCAAGAATCAACTGACAAATTCACTTTAAGCACAACCATTTGATAAGCTGGAGTTCTTTTGATTCCTTTCCATTCTGGTACAAGAACAGCACTGCAATGACTTGTATGAACCTTAGAATAAACAAATTTCACTGTAACCTGGAGCGAAAGAGACAGAGGTGGGTGGGTTGGTTTGGTGGAAAGGAGCATTGGATGTAATGTTTGCCAGCTGCTAACGAGTAGAGATGAGAGGATATTTTAATGTTCAGTTCACATTATGATAGCTGAATTTGCAATATTTTCCAATTTATTCGTCGAATATTCGCTGAACATAGCTGAACGCCATTCAAGTCAATCAGCGACAAAAACATATGCATGCACAATACCTTCAAACAAGCTCAAAAGCTGCCACAACACATCAAATGAGGGGCAGACACCAGGAAAATGGCCTCAATTCACCCCAGTACAAAATGTTAGAATACCATGTCAGCAATCAATCATACACGAGGTGTGAAGATCTGGGTCAGCATTGAACATCAAATTAAGACGAGGTGGGTGAGGGATCAGTGTAGGCCTGTGGAGCTGGAAGCCCTGATACCACACGCAACAGCTCAACCTGCTTTCAAGGTCAGCCACACTCAGGTGGCACAAATATCAGTTTCATAGACTACTATTGTCAGAAAAATCTAAGGATAGTTACATGGTTAGTTGACTCAAAGTGATATTCTATCACTCCTATTGAAGTGATCCTCTCTGTGGATCCTAATCCTTTTCTGCTTGTCTTTACATTTACACCTTTCTGAGGGTTTAATGCTTCTAAATGGATATTATCGATCTTACTCAATAGTGATATATACATATTAACCTTTTTTATATCTCCATGTGTTATACATATGTCTGTTTCTTATCAGTGGCAAAATGAAACTCTAAATATCTTTGTATAGAAGTCTCCTCAGCTCAGGATGTCTTCTGGCTTTGAAGTCGTTTCTCTGCAGCAAGGTGAAGCTGTTTGTTTGGGCTCTCACAGTATAAAAAGGCTTTTTTTTGTTTTGTTTTTTTTTAAATCATTTCTCTCTTCAGTTTAATTCAGGCTCCAGCATTTTAACTCCCCATTTCTAAATTAATAGGTTGTTTCAATTATATTCTTTCCACTTTTCATTAAGAAAATTTCTTTTTGTGATATGACATACTCCCAAATAATTTGACAGATACATTTCCACTTTTAATATAAAATATTTATTAATGAAAAAGTATTTTAACTATGGTTCAATGCTGGCAACCTGTGTTCTCCAAGAGTCCATCCTTACAGTTCAGTAGCTCAAAGTAAATGCCTTCACCTCTGAATTTATTTCATTTTCCCGATGTGAGTTCGGTTCCACTCTCAGTGAGACCCTGTTTCTCTTTTTTCCTCTCTCTCTTTTCAATTTTTGTATCCTGCAAACAAAAATAAGGCTAAATGTGTAAAATATCAATTTGTTTTCCTCTGATTTTTTATTTTGTCATGTGAACTTCCTGATGAGCCTAAACTCTGACACTGGGTGTCATATGATCCATTGGGTGTCGCTTCCAAATGCTGACATGTACTTAAACCCTGTATACCTCTGACTCTTGTACAATATTTTTGGTATGTCCTGATGAAGGGGTCACCTGAACCCTGAAACGTGTAGTGTAAGCCACGTTGAAACCTTTACAATTTTTGGATTTCATCTTTCGGCAGTGCGGGGATGATCCTTCTTTCCTACCTAAGTGTATAGGACAAATTGGGGAAGACGTAGAAAGCGATTCTCTCGTGATGCAGAGCCCTCACCTGCAACTCCACTTCTTCTGTACCCTTCATGATGGTCTCTTGTAAAGGCCTTCCATCCACAGAGGAAATCAGATGCTTCAGAATCCTGACCAGAATCTGGTGCTTCTTGACCTCCTCCAGACTAATGAAGTTGCCTGCCGTGCCCGAATCCAAATACGCCAACGCCAAGTAGCGCCCATTCACAGAAGTTATCTGGACAGACATAGTTAAAGCTAGAGAGGAGTCACACACACCCAGGGAGGCCTCTCCTACCTGTCCTAGGTGGAGGAGTTTCTCAGCCAAACAGGGCAGGAATGGAGTAAATGTGAGGCACTACCACAATAAAAACAAAGCCCTTGTGCAACCTTCTCTTTCTGACGCTGATCTGCCATCTTGACCTGATCCACCTGCATAGGTTCAGATGCGGGAACGGAAGAGGATGCCACAGATCTTGGGCTGAGAGATCTATTAATGGAAGAAACCAGACGATGGTACCTCCTCTCCCGGACTGGCTCCCAGGAGAGCGCTCCTGGAAGCGTAGGTCAATACGTGTAGCCAGAGAGATCAAATCCTCTAGGGAGGTTGGAGTATCCTGACCTGCCCATTCATCCTTAATTCAAACCGACAACTCATGCCAGAATGCTCTGACCAGTGCCTCGTTATTCCACCCCAGCTCCGAGGACAGAGTACGAAAACGAATAGCATATTGCCCAACCGTAAGGGAGCCTTGGTGGAGATTAAAGAGAGCCTCAGTGGCCGAGGTTACACAGCCAGGCTCGACAAAAACTTTGCAAAAGGTTTCTAAAAAGGTAGACAATTGAGAGGTTATGGGATCATCACGTTCCCACAAAGGATTTACCCAGGCCAGAGCCTCACCCTCCAAATGTGAAACCACAAACACCACTTTTGCCCGATCGGTGGGATAATGGTGCGGCAATTATTCAAAATGCAGGCGGCATTGATTAAAAAAAACCTGACACAGTTTGGGGTCACCATTATACAGGGGTGGTTTACTAAGATTGGGTGGAGGATGCGGAGAGGGATCAGGGTTGCGAGACTGAGCTTGGGCAGAGGCTGCGGTAGCAGACTGAAGGAAGAGCAGACGGTCATCCACTGAAGCCTTATAACTTAATATGTGAGTCTGGGTGTCACGCTGCTGAACTAGCTCCCATTGGAGACTGGCAAGCTGGGAAACATCCCCAGGATCAGAGGCTAGTAAAGCAGACAACCAAGATTCCATGGACTTCATGAACGACATTATAGGCGTCTGATTCTCCCACAAGTACACCAACTCCTTCTCAGCGGCAGCCGAGGAACCAGCGGTGTCCATGGCCTGATTATTCTGTTATGATTCCTGAAGTGGACCCACTGGATCATGGTGATGACCGTTCCCAGGCGAGGTGACCAGGTGGAACCGACCCCTATACAGGGACCATTAGGGGCAAGCCTAGGAGGGAGATACACCACGATAGCTTGTGCCAGAGGGGGGCTCGAGAACAATGAGGAGAATCAGGGTACTCACTGAGGACCAGACAGGTGGAGTAGCCACAGAGAAAACTCAGAACTCAGGACACGGCAGGGTTTACGCAGAGGGTACCGGATGCTGGACGGAGTGGAGCTCACACTGGAGGAGTATAGGGACAGAGCAGAGCATGGCCAAGAAGCATACAAAGATTGAGCAGAGCACGCACACACTGGAAGCATGCAGGGACAGAGCAGAGCACGCACTGGAAGCGTACAGGGACTGAGCAGAGCATGCAAACACTGGAAGCATACAGGGACAGAGCAGAACACGCACACACTGGAAGCGTACAGGGACCTGACGTACGGAAACCTAAGTGGACCTGGAAGGAGCAAGGAAAGGCACAATAAAAATCTGGCCTGATATACCCGTAGGCCGCTGCCCAGGCAGGACAGCGCTTCCGGGTCAGTACAACCCGGCATAATAAGGAAGCCAGGAGTGCGCACGACCGTGACCTAAGTGGCCTAGTTCGCATGCACGGGGAACGGGATCCCCAGCGCGGCTGAGTACCCGGAAGAGAATGAGGGATGTGGCAAGGGAACAGGGAAGCCAGGTGAGTATCTGCATGCACCGTAATAGCTACAAACACTTTGAAAGTGAGATGTCACTTATTGTATGACTTAGTAATAGAAGAATTTTTCTGTGGCCTCAGGATCAGATCTCTATAACACTAGATGCAACAAGCAATTTGAACGTGAGATGTTCCCTTCTGTATGATGTTAGTAACAGAACAATTTTTGGGTGGCCTGTGGATCAGGCCTCTATATCAAACTAGATGCTACAAGCAATTTAAAAATGAGAGGTCTCCTACTGTATGTCGTTTGTAGCAAAACAGTTTTTGGTGGCCTCTGAATCAGGCATCTATAGCATAGCAGATGTTATAGAGGCCTGATGCAGAGACCAGAACAGAATTTTTTTCTATGTGCGAGAGATCTGCAGACAGCTTCATTTCAAACCAACAAAATGAGAACGTGGGATATGGAGGGCTATGTAATGTTTTGCAACAGAAAAATTAAATATTTTTTTTAATGTGTGTTAGGTCTGCAGACAGTTTCACATCACCACAGCAGTAAATGACAAGGTGGGATACAGCAGGCTGTTTCACATTTAGCTAGTAAAAAAAAAAGATTAATAATGCTATACTCTTGCATGGAGCACAATAAAAGCAGTGAACAACATACCTGTATGACATGTGCCCTGCTGGCTTTGTCTGTGGACCTCAGTAAAAAAGCAGGAAGGTCAATTTTCAATTTCACAGGCACACTCGGCAGTAGCTAGCTAAACTATCTAACTAATAAACAACCACCTACCTAACTAGCTAAAATCTTGCTGCTAACAGTGTCAGCATCAGGAGCAGCTTCTCTGTGCTGTTACAGAGTCAAAATGGAACTAAAATAAGATGTCCACTCTTTATATGGAGAGGGACATGTGATTTCAGCAGCCAATGACACAAGCTGTTGTGTCAGGGGATTGTGGATGTTTATTGCACCCTGATTGGTTAGCTGCAATGTGCACACACAAAGTTAGGGAAAAAAATGGCTGTTTACAAGAATGCAGCACCTCTGAGCTCTGCAAACCCCCTCCCCTCATCAATCACGTGCCAAACGTTCATGATACATCACCATTATCGTTGCTAAAGTGCTGAAAAAACTTTTGTGGCAATGCAAATATTTTCCCACACTTTTTACCGAATGTTACAGATTTTTTCCGATTTTACAAAATCTTGCTCATGTTTCTGATCACGAATGTGCCATATTTGTGCCGAATTTGTTTGGTGATCGATTTCTGAACAAATTCGCTTACCTCTATTGATAAGGCCTGTATAAAATAGACTAGATGCTCCAAACAATTTAAAAGTGAGATCTCCCCTTCTGTATGATGTTAGTAACAGAAGGAAGAATGGCTTGAGGGGGGGACGAGGCCTGTATCATAAAGAAGACATGCTCGAAACAGTTTCAAAGTGAGATCTACCCTACTGTATGACATTAGTAACTGAAGACATTTTTTTTGGCCTGTGGATGAGGCCTGTATAACATAGACAAGATGCTGCAAACAATTTCAAAGTGAGATCCCCCCTATTGTAGAACTTCAGTATCTGAATAAATTTTTTTTTTGTGTTTATAATGTCTATATAACTTAGAAGATATGCTCCAAACAATTTCAAACTCAGATCTAGCGTGCTATATCACATTTTTTAAAAATATATATTTTTTATGCTTAACCCCTTTACCCCTGAAAGTAGTCTGCTTGTTAATGTCCAGGCCATTTTTTTTTATTCTGACCCCTGTTAATTTATGTAGTAATAACTGTAGAATGCTTCAACGGATCCCGGTGATTCTGAGATTTTTTTTCGGGACATATTGTACTTTACGATAGTGGTTTAATATGACTTGCATTTATTTGTGAACAAAATGGAAATTTGACAAAAATTTTGCAATTTTCCAACATTGAATTTTCATGCCCTTAAATCCAGAGATATGTCACAAAAAATAATACTTAATACGTAACATTTCCCACATGTCTACTTTGCATCAGCACAATTTTGGAACCAAAAATTTTTTTCGTTAGGAAGTTATAAGGCCAGCGATTTCTCATTTGTACAACAACATTTAAAAAAAAAACATTTTATTTTAGTGATCACATCACATTTGAAGTCACTTTGAGGGGTCTATATAGCTGAATATGCCCCAAACTAACACCATTCTAAAAACTGCACCCCTCAAGGTGCTCAAAACCACATTCAAGAACTTTATTAACCCTTCAGTTGCTTTACAGGAATTTTTGCAATGTGGAAAAAAAATGAAAAAACTTTTTTTCACCAAAAAAATTACTTCAGATCCAAATTTATTTATTTTTTCAAGGGTACCAGGAAAAAATTGGACCCCAAAATTTGTTGTGTAATATCTCCTGAGCATGATGATACCCCATACGAGGAAGAAAACTACTGTTTGGGCGCACAGCAGAGCTCGGAAGAGGAGGAGTGCCATTTGACTTTTTGAATGCAAAATTTGCTGGAACAATTGCCAGACGCCATGTTGTATTTGGAGAGCGTCTGATGTACCTAAACAATGAAGATGCCCCACAAGTGACACCATTTTGGAAACTAGACCCCTAAGGGAACTGATCTAGATGTGTGGTGAGCACATTGAACCCTCAGATGCTTCACAGACGTTTATAACATTGAGCCGTAAAAATAAAATAAATCTAATTTTCCCCACAAATTTGTTTTTAGCACAAAATATTGCATTGTCATAAGGGTAACGGGAGAAAATTCCATACAATTTGTTGTGCAATTTCTGAGTATGCTGATATCCAATAGGATGGACAAAACTTCTGTTTGGGCTCAAGGCAGGACTTGGAAGGGAAGGAGCATCATTTGGCTTTTTGAATGTAAAATTTCATAAAATCATTAGCGAACGTCATGTCCCATTTGGAGAGCCCCTAATGTGCTTTAACAGAGGAATCCTAACACAATTGACTCCATTTCCAAAATTAGACCCCACAATGAATGTAATAAGATGTGTGAGCACTTTGAACTCCCAGGTGCTTCATAGAAGTTTATAATGTTGAGCTGTGAAAATACAAAAATCACATTTTCCACACAAAAAAGTTATTTTGGCCCCAAGTTTTGCATTGTCATAAGGGTAATAGGAAAAATTGCACCAATCAATTTGTTGTGCAATTTCTACTGAGTTCGCTGATACCCCATATGTGGGGGAATACTACTTTTAAGGCACAGTGCAAAGCTTAGAAGGAAAGAGGCTTCATATTGGAGTTCAGATTTTGCTGGAATGGTTTGAGGGTGCCATATCACATTAGCAAAGTCCTTAACGTGCCAGAGCAACAGAAACCCTCTATATATGAACTCATGTTACAAACTATACTCCCCAATGAATTCATCTAGAGGTGCAGTGATCATATTCACACCATATGTGCCTCACAGAATTTTATACCACTGAGCAGTGAAGAAAGAATAAATTACTTTTTTACCACTAAAATGTTGCTTTAGCCCCAAGTTTTTAATTTTCTAAGGGTTAGTAGGATTTTTTTTACAATAAACTGTTGTCCATTTTTTCCTGAGTGCCCCAATACCCTATATGTAATTGGGAAATATTTGTCAGGCACAGTGCAAAACTCAGAAGGCTAGGAATGCCTGATTTTACTGTTATGGCTTACAGGTGCCATGACCAACTGGGAGAGCCCAAGAGATGCTAGAACCGCAGAATCTCTGATAAGTGGCCCCATTTTACAAACTGCACGTCTCATTGAATTCATCTAGGGGTGCGGTGATCATATTGAATATTGAAACCATGGTGTGTCACAGAATTTTATGCCATTGGGTAGTGTAGAAAAAATAAATTTTTACCACCAAAATTTTTCTTTTGGCCCCAGGTTTTACATATTCACACAAGAAGTGGGTAAAAATGGCACCAAACTTTGTCCCACAATTTCTACTGACAGTACCCCATATTTGGCTGTACAGTACTACTTAGCCATATGGAGAGACTTGGGAGGAACGGAGAGCAGAGTTTACTAGAAAGGTTGGCGGACTCCATATACAGAGCCCCTAATTGCTAGAAGAGCAGAATTCCCCCTCAAGAGACCCTATTATGGAAACTATACCCCTTTGGGAATTTACCTACAGATGTAGTCCCGATTTTGACTCCATGGGTATTTTACAGAAACAAGCAGCAATGAATGTTACCGGGCGCAAATTTCCGTGGTAGTGACCAGTAGGCTTCAGTGACCAGTATGTTGCAGTTATCAGTACGTTGCAGTCACCAGTACATTATGTCCAGCCTGTGCCTCTGGAAGCATGCCCTGTAAGATAGGCGGGCTCTCATCACTTCAGAAATGCCAAACATGGATGCAATATTTGGTTTAGGTACACTGTGGGGCTCAGAATCAAGGGGGTCATTTGGATTTGGGAGCTGAATCACAGTGGCAGCTGGCAAGAAAAATATTTTTTCATGGCCAACTACTCAAATCACAGAACAATGTCACCACCCCATTAAACAACAAGGTGACATATGCTTTACATTAGCACATTTAGCAAGTGAAACAGATAGGATTTAGAACTGTCTACTCGTGCATGGAGCACAATAGAAGCAACGCACAACACAGTTCTATAAAATGTGCCTTGCTGTCTTTATCTGTGGACCTCGGTAATGTAAGGTCTGCTGTAAGGTCGATTTCACAGCCACACTATCTAAACTATCTGACTGAGAAACAACTGCATAGCTAACTAGCTAAAATTGATCAGTAAACAGTCCCAGCATCAGGAGCTGCATCTCAGTGCTGCTACATTGTCAAAATAGCGCTAAAACAAGATGTCCGCTCTTAATATTGAGAGGGACATGTGATTTCAGCAGCCAATGACACAAGCCGTTGTGTCAGGGCATTGTGGATGTTTCCAAATCCGAATGTGCCATATTCATGCCAATTTTATGTTTTGCAATTGTTTTCAAAACAAATTCGCTCATCACTACTTATGAGATCTGATATAAGTGGCCAGTAGAGATTGTGCACTTGTCCTATTAATTAGAGTAGAATGCAAGCAAACAATGTATACAACAACAGTAACAACTCTCATCTCCAAATGCTCCAAAAGTGTGAATATTTTGGTAATGCCATTAAATTATGTCTAATGACTGAAGTGGAAACAGAATCTCACAATTTTCTTATCCTTGGACCACTGGCAACAATTCTGTGTGACAATAGCCATTTCATCTCAAAACAACATAGACAAATTTTATTTTGTGCTTTTTTCCCATTTCTTTCAAGAGCCACATATTTTTTTGCTCTACATAGACATATGAGGGTTTTTTTTGCAATACAAGTTGTAGTTTTGAATGACAAAATTAATTTGGCCACATGATCTACTAAAAAGCGGAGAAAAATTTCAATTGATATGAAATTATGAAAAAACCCTCAAATCTGCCATTGTCTTATGAGTTTTTTATTTACAGAGTTTATTATGCACTAAAAATAACCTAGCAACATGATTGTTCTGGACAGTATTTTTTATTATTATTTTAGTGGTTTAAAAAATGTTGCACTGTTCCCAATACATGACCAGATAAGACCTAAATCCACATCATTTAAATAATAAAAGTGATTACTAAATGATAAGTGTTCATTATACAAATAATAAATCATATTTGCTGAACATTAAATGCTTACTATGAGTACTGCAACTACTGAAAGAAAAATACCCCTTTAAGGTGATGTGCCCAGCATTCCTTTGATTTCCTATGCATTTTCCCTGTGGTTTTACTCCTATGTTCTAGCTGCTTCCAAGTTTATGGGGACAAATTACATATGCCATGCACATGTTCAATAATCTCTACCGTCTGTACAAGAGACATGCTAGAATCCAAATGTGACAAACTAATCCAACAGCAACCATCTATATAGTATTGTCAGATGTCAGGAGGGTCCAGTGTCAGGATCAGGCACCATAGTCAGTAGTTGTTTGCTCAAATTAACATTAATATGATGTTTGACTCTAGGAATGTCCTAATATGGACACTGAATATCTGTTATACTGTTATACACAAACCCAGCCTCCTCTAATCTTGTGCAAAAAAACAGTAGCCATGGGTTCTTCTAAGCAGCTGCATATCACTCTGAAAAATAAAATGATGGAGGCCCACAGAGCAGAAGAAGTATATAAGAAGATAGCAAAGCATTTTAACATTGCTCTTTCCTCAGTTCAAAATGTATATAAGAAATGACAGGTAAAAGGAACAGTGGAGGTCAAGATAAAGTCTGGAAGACCTAGCAACATTTCAGTGAGAGGTGCTCGTTTGATTGCAATGGAGGCAAATTAGAACCCCTGCTTTACTGCAATAGACATTCTGAAAGATTTAGCAGACTCTGGAGTTGTGGTACATTGTTCTACTGTTCAGAGACTTCTGCATAAATATGGACTTCATAAAAAATTCAGTAGAAGAAAACCTCTCCTGCATCCTCACCATAAAACTCAGTGTCAGAAGTATGCAAAAGAAGATCCAAACAAGCCTGATGCATTTTGGATACCAGCCCTGCGGACCAAAATTTAAATAGAGATTAAAATAGAAATATTTGGCCATTATGATGTGGAGAAATAAAAGGGCACAGAATTTCAGAAAAATAACATCTTGCCAACCATTTTTGTGGATCAATCATGCTTTGGGGTAAGGTTTCAGCCAATGGCATGGAACATATTTCACAGGTAGAGGGAAGAATGTATTCAATGAAATTTCAACAAGTTCCTGATGCAAACATAACATCATCTGTAAAAAAGCTGAAGTTGAAAAGAGGATGGCTTCTACAAATAGATAATGATCTTAGACACATGGCAAAATCCACAATAGATTACCCCAAAGGCCCAAGTTGAAGGTTTTTCAATGGACACAGTTACCTGGTCTGAGCAACATTGAAAATCTTTGGCTAGACCTCAAAACAGCAGTGCATGCAAGAAGACCCAGGACTCTGACAGAACTGGAAGAAGTTTCCAAGGGAAAATGGATGGAATTCCTTTAAACAAGAATTGAAAGGCTACAAAAAGCATTTACAAGCTGTGATACTTTCAAAAGGGGATGCTACTAAATAAGGTACTAACCATGCAGGGTGCCCAAACTTTTGCATCTGTCCATTTTTTTGTCATTTTTAAAATGTAAAAGATTATATATATATATATATATATATATATATATATATATATATATATATATATATATATATACACTGCTCAAAAAAATAAAGGGTACACTAAAATACCACATCGTAGACATCACTGAATTAAATATTTCAGTTGCAAATCTTTGTTAATTACATAGTGGAATGTGTTGATAACAATAAAACATAAATTATCAATATAAAACAAAGTTAATATCCAATGGAGGTCTGGGTTTGGAATGATACTTAAAATCAAAGTGGAAAATCAAATTATAGGTTGATCCAGCTACAATGGAAATGCCTCAAGGAAAGTAAATGATGCTCAGGAGTGTGTGTGTGGCCTTCACATGCCTGTATGACCTCTCCACAATGCCTGGGCATGGTCCTGTTGAGGCAGCAAATGCTCTCCTGAGGGATCTCCTCCCAGACCTGGATTAAAGCATCAGTCAACTCCTGGACAGTCTGTGGTGCAATGTGGAGTTGGTGGATTGAACAAGACATGATGTCCCAGATGTGATCAATTGGATTCAGATCTGGGGAATGGGCAGGCCAGTCCATAGCACCAATGCCTTCATCTTGCAGGAACTGCTGACACACTTCAGCCACATGAGATCAAGCAATATCATGCATCAGAAGGAACCCAGGGTCAGTGCACCTGCATATGGTCTCACAATGGGTCTGAGGATCTCATCCCGTTACCTAATGGCAATCAGGCTAGGTCTGTGCAGCCCTCCAATGAAATGCCTTACCACCCCATTACTGACCCACTGCCAAACCGGTCATGCTGGAAGATGTTGCAGGCAGCAGAACGTTTTCCACTTTGTCTCCAGACTCTGTCACATGTCCTCAGTGTGAACCTGCTCTCATCTGTAAAGAGCACAGGGTGACAATGTCGAATCTTGGTGTTCTCTGTCAAATGCCAATTGCCCTGCATGATGTTGGGCTGCACCAGGGGTGCCCAAACTTTTACATGCCAATGTAAATTGTGTAATGTTGCCATATTTTTCACAAGGTCGCTTAAAGTTTGTCTTGACTTTTATTTACTTATAGCTGTTAACTGTTCAAATGTATGCAAAATATATGTAACACACATACGAATATGTAGTTATTACTTATCTATTTATATTAAGATGACAGGACATATATTCTTTACACTTGGTGGTGTTACCAGCAAATATCATACAGTAATAAGGTATAATCATGGAAAAATAATTAGTGAAAAATAAACATTGCTTAGAATATAAGTAAATCAATTAGGTTAATAAAGATATCATTTATGCTAATGCCATGATAAATAAATCAGTTAATTGCCTTTCTTTGACCACTTGAATCCATTTGTTCATATTATATGGATTTGAAAGACAAAAACCTCTGCACAGTTTTTCTACATTCTTTTTTAAAAAAGATTAAAAAAAACTCCATAAATTATTTCTAAGTTCTTTTATATTCAGGTGACGATAAATGCATTATTTCTTTAGTGTACCTTTGAATCTTAGTAGCTATGTGAACATTACATTCTCTTGGCTCTACTTTATAATTAAAACAAGAAAGAGCCTTGAAGAAAGGTAATTAGAAAACAGACTTCCACCATATTATTATAAAACATAAAACACATATTTCAGTTATTTAAAATAATAGAAATGAACAAAGAAGAGAACGAGAGAAATGTTAGCCTGATGTTTCTTGATGACTTAGTCTTAATCATGATAATGCATCAAGCTATCCTATTTAGGAGGCACACAATCAGTTGATTGCGCATTACATGTTGCTTTGAATTTTCAGAACTTCTCATATTCAATTTATTCAAACCCCATTGTCTGATTTCTTACATAAAACTCTGCATGGGCTACAGCACACTGTACATACAATACAACTAAAACTTCTAGTTAGAAAGTAGAAAAACTAGAAAATATCAACCTGAATAAAAGCACCTTACATGTGGAATGGGATGATAATATTACATTTACAGTATTATTTACATATTTAGGTATGGCATATATTGTTTTAGAATGATATGTGTATGGTATATGACTAACATATTTTACAACCAATTAACAGCAACATGTTTTAGTATAAACAACCAAACAAAATGTAAAACTGACTACATACTAGTGAATAAATATTTACCAATATGGAGGACCAAATACATTTAAGTGGAATTGAATTCTTCAAAAAATTTTTCTAAAAATTAGAAAAAGCCAAAATGCTGATTTTTTTGAACTTTGCTTTTGTTCAGATGGAGCAGCTAGACAACAATTTTCGGAACCAAAATAACAGGTTAAAAAATATTAAGCCATCCTTATAATAAACTTATTGCACACCTCTTCGGCTCCTCCTTTACTCACTTCCACCTGTCCTGTACTAGCTGCATCTTCCGATCCCCCGCCATTCACAATGTAGTTTTCAGAACTCTTGAACTGTGCCAGACTTCCAGATGTCGTGGTTAGGGTTGAGCGACTTTCATTTTTTTAAGATCGAGTCGGGTTTTGCTAAACCCGACTTTGTCCAAAGTCGAGTCGAGTGCAGTCGGCCGATTATCGCTAAAAGTCGGGGATCGACTGAAACACGAAACCCAATGCAAGTCAATGGGGAAGCATAGTCGGCAGTGAGTGGAGGCCAGGAAAACACCTACAGTGCCCATTTTAATGCCAAAAAACATCCATTCTTGTTTCTGAAGCTTGTCAATCTTAATTAACTTTATAATAATAGTTGGGCATTGGAAATTAGGGGGCATTTGGCAAAAGTTGTGGGGGGTAGGGCTGGTTCAAGGTTTTAGTGGGCCCAGGAAACGTGGACTATGTCACGGCGGTGGAGCAGTGAGAGGTAAGTATTTCAACATTGCAAGTGCTGTGATCCTGAGCAAGCAGGGAGGCCCACTCGTTCGCATTGGCACTGGCACAGGTCCCCTCAAAGTACAGCGGTGTGTTTGCACAGCAGGGGGCGCCTCCCACCAGCAGCGACACTTTTGCGTACTCTGAGGGGCCCTGTGCCAGTGACGTCACCAACGAGTATGCCCCCCCACCTGATGAAGGAACCTGCACTTTCATATGCACCTTCCTCTTTGTCCCTGTGTAAGGTGGTATAACATGCGGGAAGGGGAACCTTACTTTCAGCAGGGTCAGATTCTGGCTGTGTAGAGTGCAAGGGGAATGTAGTGGTCTAGGTCAATGTACCAGCAGACTCATCTAGCAGTGGCTGGGCAATGGGCAGGATGAGGAGGAAACACAAATATAGGGCCAAAGAATAAAGTAGGGTAAATGCAATTCAAAATTGGTAACAGGACTAAACAGGCGGCATTGCTTTGCTCAGTGGAGTAGCAAACCCAGGAGCAGCAGACACTGTTTTAAGGGCCCAACCACACTAGTAGGCCAAATGCAGTTTAATATTTGCTACTATAGGCCAAAAGCCTAAAGACTGAAGCTCAGCTTTATACAGTGGAGGACAACACCAGGGAGCGGCAGACACCGTTAGTAGGCCGTAACCACCAATTTTTTGTTAAAAAAGCACTTAATGAGAGCCAGAAGGTTGAATCTCAGACAAGGCAACCTGGAGGAGAACACCAAGGAGGAGGAGAACACTCAGGAGGACAACACCCAGGAGCGGCAGACACCGTTAGTAGGCCCTAACCACCAATTTATTTAAAGAAAGCACTTAATGAGAGCCAGAAGGTTGAAGCTCAGCTTTATACAGTGGAGGACAGCACCAGGTAGCGGCAGACACCGTTAGTAGGCCCCAACCACCATTTTTTTTTTTAAAAGCACTTAATGAGAGCCAGAAGGTTGAAGGTCAGATTTATACAGTAGAGGACAACACCAGGGAGCGGCAGACACCGTTAGTAGGCCCTAACCACCAATTTTTTTTTAAAAAGCACTTAATGAGAGCCAGAAGGTTGAAGCTCAGATTTATACAGTAGAGGACAACACCAGGGAGCAGCAGACACCGTTAGTATGCCCCAACCACCATATTTTTTTTAAAAAGCACTTAATGAGAGCCAGAAGGTTGAAGCTCAGATTTATACAGTAGAGGACAAAACCAGGGAGCGGCAGACACCGTTAGTATGCCCCAACCACCATATTTTTTTTAAAAAGCACTTAATGAGAGCCAGAAGGTTGAAGCTCAGATTTAGACAGTGGAGGACAACACCAGGGAGCGGCAGACACGTTAGTAGGCCGTAACCACCATTTTTTTTAAAAACAGCACTTAATGAGAGCCAGAAGGTTGAAGCTCAGATTTAGACAGTGGAGGACAGCACCAGGGAGCGGCAGACACCGTTAGTAGGCCGTAACCACCAATTTTTTAAAAAACAGCACCTAATGAGAGCCAGAAGGTTGAAGCTCAGATTTAGACAGTGGAGGACAACACCAGGGAGCGGCAGACACCGTTAGTAGGCCGTAACCACCAATTTTTTAAAAAACAGCACTTAATGAGAGCCAGAAGGTTGAAGCTCAGATTTAGACAGTGGAGGACAACACCAGGGAGTGGCAGAAACCGTTAGTAGGCCGTAACCACCAATTTTTTAAAAAACAGCACTTAATGAGAGCCAGAAGGTTGAAGCTCAGATTTAGACAGTGGAGGACAGCACCAGGGAGCGGCAGACACCGTTAGTAGGCCGTAACCACCAATTTTTTAAAAAACAGCACTTAATGAGAGCCAGAAGGTTGAAGCTCAGATTTATACAGTAGAGGACAACACCAGGGAGCGGCAGACACCGTTAGTAGGCCGTAACCACCAATTTTTTAAAAAACAGCACTTAATGAGAGCCAGAAGGTTGAACCCCAGATTTATACAGTAGAGGACAACACCAGGGAGCGGCAGACACCGTTAGTATGCCCCAACCACCAAATTTTTTTTAAAAAGCACTTAATGAGAGCCAGACGGTTGAAGCTCAGATTTAGACAGTAGAGGACAACACCAGGGAGCGGCAGACACCGTAAGTATGCCCCAACCACCAAATTTTTTAAAAAAAGCACTTAATGAGAGCCAGAAGGTTGAAGCTCAGATTTAGACAGTGGAGGACAGCACCAGGGAGCGGCAGACACCGTTAGTAGGCCCTAACCACCAATTTTTTTTAAAAAAGCACTTAATGAGAGCCAGAAGGTTGAAGCTTAGATTTAGACAGTGGAGGACAACACCAGGGAGCGGCAGACACCGTTAGTAGGCCGTAACCACCAATTTTTTAAAAAACAGCACTTAATGAGAGCCAGAAGGTTGAAGCTCAGATTTAGACAGTGGAGGACAATTTGAATTAGGGACTGCAGACAGACTTAGTAGGCTGTCCCCTGTGGACCATGCATCCACCACATTAACCCATTGCGCCGTAATGGACACGTAACCTTCCGTGGCCATGCCTACAGGTCCATGCGTCTGTTGTCAGGTGCACCTTTGTACTCACAGATTGCCAGAGTGCAAGGACAATGCGGTCTTTTACATGCTGGTGGAGGGTTGGGATGGCTTTTCTCGCAAAAGAAGTGTCGACTGGTTAGCTTGTAGCGTGGTACAGCGTAGTCCATCATGGCTTTATTAATGTTAAATAAAATATATAAATAGGCTCTATGAACTTTTAAATAGGTTCCAGGGGTACACGGGCAGCATTGGTGTGGTCAGTGGAGGAGGATTGCAAGGAGGGACCGCAGACAGGCTTACTAGGCCTAAAATAACTAAAAATAGGCTCTATGCAGTTTTAAATAGGTTACATGGATACACTGGCAGCATTGTGGTCAGTGGAGGAGGATTGCAAGGAGGGACCGCAGACAGGCTTACTAGGCCTGAAATAACTAAAAATAGGCTCTATGCAGTTTTAAATAGGTTACATGGATACACAGGCAGCATTGTGGTCAGTGGAGGAGGATTGCACGGAGGGACCGCAGACAGGCTTACTAGGCCTAAAATAACTAAAAATAGGCTCTATGCAGTTTTAAATAGGTTACATGGATACACAGGCAGCATTGTGGTCAGTGGAGGAGGATTGCAAGGAGGGACCGCAGACAGGCTTACTAGGCCTAAAATAACTAAAAATAGGCTCTATGCAGTTTTAAATAGGTTACATGGATACACAGGCAGCATTGTGGTCAGTGGAGGAGGATTGCACGGAGGGACCGCAGACAGGCTTACTAGGCCTAAAATAACTAAAAATAGGCTCTATGCAGTTTTAAATAGGTTACATGGATACACAGGCAGCATTGTGGTCAGTGGAGGAGGATTGCACGAAGGGACCGCAGACAGGCTTACTAGGCCTAAAATAACTAAAAATAGGCTCTATGCAGTTTTAAATAGGTTACATGGATACACAGGCAGCATTGTGGTCAGTGGAGGAGGATTGCACGGAGGGACCGCAGACAGGCTTACTAGGCCTAAAATAACTAAAAATAGGCTCTATGCAGTTTTAAATAGGTTACATGGATACACAGGCAGCATTGTGGTCAGTGGAGGAGGATTGCACGGAGGGACCGCAGACAGGCTTACTAGGCCTAAAATAACTAAAAATAGGCTCTATGCAGTTTTAAATAGGTTACATGGATACACAGGTAGCATTGTGGTCAGAGGAGGAGGATCTCAAGGAGTGTCTGACACAGTTAGTACTCACAAAAAATAAATAGATGTTAATGTCTCGCAAAACAACAACAAAAAAAAAAAAAGTGTGGCATACTTAGGTACAGGGGTGGGCTCATCTGCTGAGTTTCTGACATAGTAATTTGGCAGTAAGTATTTACTAGTGTCAATATAGGACACTGACCCAGACTACTTTAACTAGCATCATAGATGTCAACAAATTGGTATTGTCAGTGCCAGGCATTGAATGATGTCAGCGCATAGACTAAACATTGGTGGAGCTGTGAGAGATAATTTTGCACGTGGTAGAGCACAGTTTGAGCTGGGGGGGTGAACTCTCTTGTGGCCGGCAGTACCGTCCCAGGGCCCCTCATGTTACAATGGTGTGTCTGACGTTGGGTGCGCGCCACCACCGCCAGAGACACTTTATTGTACTATGAGGGACCCAGTGGCAGTGCCGTCGACCAAAAGCGGGCACACCCACCTCTTCAGACAAACTGCACTTTAACGGGTGCTTGCGCCAAGTGGCGAGACCACAGCCCCGTGGGGGGAGTTTTCCCATTGAGGGAGGTGTAAACATGTTGTATGCTGGCCAAACAGCTGCTGCAAATTAAGAGATTGGAACACTCAGTAAGACCAGTCCACAAGCAAGACCTTTTTACAGGAAAGCTAGGTGTCAGCCGGGAAAGGTGGGGCAAAATAATTTGAAATCCAGGAGTGGTTCATTTTAATGAAGGTTAGATCATCCACATTGTGGGTAGCCAGACGAGTCCTTTTTTCGGTTAATATTGAACCAGCAGCACTGAATACTCTTTCTGATAGCACACTAGCTGCTGGGCAAGCAAGCTCCTGCAATGCATATTCAGCCAATTCAGGCCAGGTGTCTAATTTGGATGCCCAGTAATCAAATGGGAATGACGGTTGAGGGAGAACATCGATAAGGGATGAAAAATAGTTAGTAACCATACTGGACAAATGTTGTCTCCTGTCACTTTGAATAGATGCTGCAGTACCTGTCCTGTCTGCGGTCATTCGAAATCACTCCACAACCTGGTCAGAAAACCCGTCTGTTCAACGCCACTTCTGATTTGTGCACCTCTAACACCTCTGCCCTGTAGCCCCCTGCAGCTCGTGTGAGAACCATCACCGGCGCTGTGTGCTGGGAATGCCTGAATCAAACGGTCTACAAGAGTAGCTTGTTTGGTTGCTAATATTTGTTCGAGGTTCTCATGTGGCATAATATTTTGCAATTTGCCTTTATAGCGAGGGTCAAGGATGCAGGCCAACCAGTAATCGTCATCGCTCATCATTTTAATAATGCGTGGGTCCCTTTTGAGGATACGTAAGGCATAATCCGCCATGTGGGCCAAAGTTCCAGTTGTCAAATCTGCGGTTGTGCTGGTTTGAGGGGCAGTTACAGGCAAATCTACGTCACTTGTCTCCCTTAAAAAAACAGAACCCGGCCTTGCAATGCCACTAATTTCTGTTGGCCCAGGAGAAGCTTCCTCATTAAAAAAGTACTCATCCCCATCATCCTCCTCGTCCTCCTCCTCCTCTTCGCCCGCTACCGCGTCCTCTACACGGCCCTGACCAGACAATGGCTGACTGTCATCAAGGCTTTCCTCTTCTTCGGCTGAAGACGCCTGCTCCTTTATGTGCGTCAAACTTTGCATCAGCAGACGCATTAGGGGGATGCTCATGCTTATTATGGCGTTGTCTGCTCTAACCAGCCGTGTGCATTCCTCAAAACACTGAAGGACTTGACACAGGTCTTGTAGCTTCGACCACTGTACACCTGACAACTCCATGTCTGCCATCCAACTGCCTGCCCGTGTATCCTCCCACAAATACATAACAGCACGCCTCTGTTCGCACAGTCTCTGAAGCATGTGCAGTGTGGAGTTCCACCTTGTTGCAACGTCGATGATTAGGCGATGCTGGGGAAGGTTCAAAGACCGCTGATAGTTCTGCATACGGCTGGAGTGTACGGGCGAACGGCGGATATGCAAGCAAAGTCTGCGCACTTTGAGGAGCAGGTCAGGTAACCCCGGATAAATTTTCAGGAAGCACTGCACCACCAGGTTTAAGGTGTGAGCCAGGCAAGGAATGTGTTTCAGTTGGGAAAGGGCTATGGCAGCTATGAAATTCCTTCCGTTATCACTCACTACCTTGCCTGCCTCAAGATGTACAGTGCCCAGCCATGACTGAGTTTCTTTCTGCAAGAACTCAGACAGAACTTCCGCGGTGTGTCTGTTGTCGCCCAAACACTTCATTGCCAATACAGCCTGCTGACGCTTGCCACTAGCTGTCCCATAATGGCACACCTGGTGTGCAACAGTGGCAGCTGCGGATGGAGTGGATGTGTGACTGCGGTCTGTAGACAAGCTCTCGCTTCTGCAGGAGGATGAGGAAGAGGAGGAGGGGGGGGGCGAACGCCTACAGCCAACTCTTTCCTTGACCGTGGGCTAGGCAGAACTGTCCCAATATTGCTGTCCCCTGTGGACCCTGCATCCACCACATTCACCCAGTGTGCCGTGATGGACACATAACGTCCCTGGCCATGCCTACTGGTCCATGCATCTGTTGTCAGGTGCACCTTTGTAGTCACAGACTGCCTGAGTGCATGGACGATGCGATTTTTAACATGCTGTTGGAGGGCTGGGATGGCTTTTCTAGAAAAGAAGTGTCGACTGGGTAGCTCGTAACGTGGTACAGCGTAGTCCATCAGCGCTTTGAAGGCTTAGCTTTCAACTAACCGGTAGGGCATCATCTCCAATGAGATTAGTCTAGCAATGTGGGCGTTCAAACCCTGTGTACGCGGATGCGAGGATGAGTACTTCCTTTTCCTAACAAGAGTCTCATGTAGGGTGAGCTGGACTGGAGAGCTGAAGATCGTGGAACTAGCGGTGGTGCTGGTGGACATGGCAGACTGAGAGAGGGTTGGAGATGGTATTCTTGCCGGTGCCCTACATGCAGTGTTTCCTACTACGAACCTGGTGATTCCCTGACTGCTTTGGCCTGGCGACGAAAGCTGCACAGATACTGCAGGTGGTGCGGGAAATGGTGGGCTTACAGTGAGGGAAGGGATGTAGCGTTGCTGACTAGCTTCATTGGCCGAGGGTGCTGCAACCTTTAGGCACGTTTGGTAGTTAGTCCAGGCTTGCAAATGCATGGTGGATAAATGTCTATGCATGCAACTTGTATTTAGACTTTTAAGATTCTGACCTCTGCTTAAGGTAGTTGAACATTTTTGACAAATGACTTTGCGCTGATCATTTGGATGTTGTTTAAAAAAATGCCAGACTGCACTCTTTCTACTATCGGATACCTTTTCAGGCATTGCAGACTGAGCTTCTTTAACCGGATGGCCACGCTGTCCTCCAACTGGTTTTGGTTTTGTCACGCGTTTTTGGCCAGATACGGGCCCGGTAGATGGAACCTGTTGTTATGTTGATGCCTGCTGTGGCTCCTTCTCCTCCTCCACTTCAAAACTACTGCCGCCTGCACCCTGTTCCCCCAATGGCTGCCAATCGGGGTCAACAACTGGGTCATCTATGACCTCCTCTTCTATCTCGTGTGCAACTTCGTCTGTCACCGTGTAAGCCGGTGGTAGAGCGTTCGTGACGGGGCACCATAGTCTCAGCTGGGTTTGATTCTGGCTCAGTACACTGCGAGGGCAATGTTCTGGTCTGAGTCAAAGGAACAGGATAGTAATCTGGCTGTGGCTGTGCATCAGTGCACTCCATGTCCGATTCAACTTCTAATGGGCATGGCCTGTTAACTGTTTCACTGTCTAACCCAGGAACGGTATGTGTAAAGAGCTCCATGAAGTAACCCGTTGTGTCTCCTGACGCATCCTTCTCTCTTGTTCTGGGTGAAGAAGACAAGGAAGCGACTTGTCCCTGACCGTCAACATCCACTAACGACGCGCTGCTTTTACATTTTGCACTTTCAGAAGAGGAGGCAAAAGAGCTAGAGGCTGAGTCAGCAAGGAAAGCCAAAAATTGTTCTTGCTGCTCCGGCTTTAAAAGCGGTTTTCCTACTCCCAGAAAAGGGAGCGTTTGAGGCCTTGTGTAGCCAGACGACGAACCAGGCTCAACAACTCGAGACTTAGGTGCTGTTCTTCTTTTACTATGACCACCTGATGCTCCACCACCACTACCATCATTACCAGCTGACAATGACCGCCTACGGCCACGACCTCTTCCACCAGACTTCCTCATTGTTTGCAAAACATAACCAAAGTAACGGTATTTGTTACGTAAAACAACTTATAAGGTGAACTCTAACTTCTGTAGGATTTATATACACCTTTATAGGTGGCTGACACTGAAAGGAAAACCAGGCCCAATGTTACACACTAGGTTTTCTGTGCCCCAATAATTTGAGACAGATGGCACACACACGACCGGCACTCAAGCAGAAATGCCAATCTTAATCTTCCACTATTTATTTTTTTCAGGGAGAATTTAAAAAAAAAAAAGGCCCAGTATTACACAATGGTTTTTGGTGTCACACAATGAGAGACAGATGCCACACACAGCACTGGCACAGAGGCAGACTTGCCAATCTTTATCTCCCACTATTTATTTATTTTTTTACAGGGAGAATTTACAAAAAAAAAAATTATGGCCCAGTATTACACACTGGTTTTCGGTAGCACACAATGAGAGACAGATGCCACACACAGCACTGGCACAGAGGCAGACTTGCCAATCTTTATCTCCCACTATTTATTTATTTTTTTACAGGGAGAATTTACAAAAAAAAAATTATGGCCCAGTATTACACACTGGTTTTCGGTGGCACACAATGAGAGACAGATGCCACACACAGCACTGGCACTGGGTCAGACTTGCCAATCTTTATCTCCCACTATTTATTTATTTTTTTACAGGGAGAATTTACAAAAAAAAAAATTATGGCCCAGTATTACACACTGGTTTTCGGTGGCACACAATGAGAGACAGATGCCACACACAGCAATGGCACAGAGGCAGACTTGCCAATCTTTATCTCCCACTATTTATTTATTTTTTTACAGGGAGAATTTACAAAAAAAAAATATGGCCCAGTATTACACACTGGTTTTCGGTGGCACACAATGAGAGACAGATGCCACATACAACAATGGCACAGAGGCAGACTTGCCAATCTTTATCTCCCAATATTTATTTATTTTTTTACAGGCAGAATTAAAAAAAAAAAATTATGGCCCAGTATTACACACTGGTTTTCGGTGGCACACAATGAGAGACAGATGCCACACACAGCAATGGCACAGAGGCAGACTTGCCAATCTTTATCTCCCACTATTTATTTTTTTTTTTTTTCAGGGAGAATTAAAAAAAAAAATATGGCCCAGTATTACACACTGGTTTTCGGTGGCACACAATGAGAGACAGATGCCACACACAGCAATGGCACAGAGGCAGACTTGCCAATCTTTATCTCCCACTATTTAATTTTTTTTTTTTCAGGGACAAAAAAAAAAAATAAAAAAATAATGGACCAGTATTACACACTGGTTTTCGGTGGCACACAATGAGAGACAGATGCCACACACAGCAATGGCACAGAGGCAGACTTGCCAATCTTTATCTCCCACTATTTTTTTTTTTTTTTTCAGGGAGAATTAAAAAAAAAAAAATTATGGCCCAGTATTACACACTGGTTTTTGGTGGCACACAATGAGAGACAGATACCACACACAGCACTGGCACAGAGGCAGACTTGCCAATCTTTATCTCCCACTATTCATTTATTTTTTTACAGGGAGAATTTGCAAAAAAAAAATTATGGCCCAGCATTACACACTGGTTTTCGGTGGCACACAATGAGAGACAGATGCCACACACAGCAATGGCACAGAGGCAGACTTGCCAATCTTTATCTCCCACTATTTATTTATTTTTTTACAGGGAGAATTTCCAAAAAAAAATATTATGGCCCAGTATTACACACTGGTTTTCGGTGGCACACAATGAGAGACAGATGACACACACAGCAATGGCACAGAGGCAGACTTGCCAATCTTTATCTCCCACTAATTAATTTTTTTTTCAGGGACAATAAAAAAAAATAAAAAAAATAAAGGACCAGTATTACACACTGGTTTTCGGTGGCACACAATGAGAGACAGATGCCACACACAGCAATGGCACAGAGGCAGACTTGCCAATCTTTATCTCCCACTATTTATTTATTTATTTTTTCAGGGATAATTAAAAAAAAAAAAATTATGGCCCAGTATTACACACTGGTTTTCGGTGGCACACAATGAGAGACAGATGCCACACACAGCAATGGCACAGAGGCAGACTTGCCAATCTTTATCTCCCACTATTTTTTTTTTTCAGGGAGAATTGAAAAAAAAAATAATTATGGCCCAGTATTACACACTGGTTTTCGGTGGCACACAATGAGAGACAGATGACACACACAGCAATGGCACAGAGGCAGACTTGCCAATCTTTATCTCCCACTATTTTTTTTTTTTTTTCAGGAAGAATTAAAAAAAATTAAATAAATAAAGGACCAGTATTACACACTTGTTTTTGGTGGCACACAATGAGAGACAGATGCCACACACAGCAATGGCACAGAGGCAGACTTGCCAATCTTTATCTCCCACTATTTATATTTTTTTTTTTTCAGGGAGAATTAAAAAAAAAAATATGGCCCAGTATTACACACTGGTTTTCGGTGGCACACAATGAGAGACAGATGCCACACACAGCAATGGCACAGAGGCAGACTTGCCAATCTTTATCTCCCACTATTTTTTTTTTTTTTTCAGGGAGAATTAAAAAAAAAAATATGGCCCAGTATTACACACTGGTTTTTGGTGGCACACAATGAGAGACAGATACCACACACAGCACTGGCACAGAGGCAGACTTGCCAATCTTTATCTCCCACTATTCATTTATTTTTTTACAGGGAGAATTTGCAAAAAAAAAATTATGGCCCAGCATTACACACTGGTTTTCGGTGGCACACAATGAGAGACAGATACCACACACAGCAATGGCACAGAGGCAGACTTGCCAATCTTTATCTCCCACTATTTATTTATTTTTTTACAGGGAGAATTTCCAAAAAAAAATATTATGGCCCAGTATTACACACTGGTTTTCAGTGGCACACAATGAGAGACAGATGACACACACAGCAATGGCACAGAGGCAGACTTGCCAATCTTTATCTCCCACTAATTAATTTTTTTTTCAGGGACAATAAAAAAAAATAAAAAAAATAAAGGACCAGTATTACACACTGGTTTTCGGTGGCACACAATGAGAGACAGATGCCACACACAGCAATGGCACAGAGGCAGACTTGCCAATCTTTATCTCCCACTATTTTTTTTTTTTCAGGGAGAATTAAAAAAAAAAATAATTATGGCCCAGTATTACACACTGGTTTTCGGTGGCACACAATGAGAGACAGATGCCACACACAGCAATGGCACAGAGGCAGACTTGCCAATCTTTATCTCCCACTATTTTTTTTTTTTTTTCAGGAAGAATTAAAAAAAATTAAATAAATAAAGGACCAGTATTACACACTTGTTTTTGGTGGCACACAATGAGAGACAGATGCCACACACAGCAATGGCACAGAGGCAGACTTTCCAATCTTTATCTCCCACTATTTATTTTTTTTTTTTTTCAGGGAGAATTAAAAAAAAAAATATGGCCCAGTATTACACACTGGTTTTCGGTGGCACACAATGAGAGACAGATGCCACACACAGCAATGGCACAGAGGCAGACTTGCCAATCTTTATCTCCCACTATTTAATTTTTTTTTTTTCAGGGACAATAAAAAAAAATAAAAAAATAATGGACCAGTATTACACACTGGTTTTCGGTGGCACACAATGAGAGACAGATGCCACACACAGCAATGGCACAGAGGCAGACTTGCCAATCTTTATCTCCCACTATTTTTTTTTTTTTTTTCAGGGAGAATTAAAAAAAAAAATTATGGCCCAGTATTACACACTGGTTTTTGGTGGCACACAATGAGAGACAGATAACACACACAGCACTGGCACAGAGGCAGACTTGCCAATCTTTATCTCCCACTATTTATTTATTTTTTTACAGGGAGAATTTGCAAAAAAAAAATTATGGCCCAGTATTACACACTGGTTTTCGGTGGCACACAATGAGAGACAGATGCCACACACAGCAATGGCACAGAGGCAGACTTGCCAATCTTTATCTCCCACTATTTATTTATTTTTTTACAGGGAGAATTGACAAAAAAAAAATTATGGCCCAGTATTACACACTGGTTTTCGATGGCACACAATGAGAGACAGATGCCACACACAGCAATGGCACAGGGGCATACTTGCCAATCTTTATCTCCCACTATTTATTTATTTTTTTAAAGGGAGAATTTCCAAAAAAAAATATTATGGCCCAGTATTACACACTGGTTTTCGGTGGCACACAATGAGAGACAGATGCCACACACAGCAATGGCACAGAGGCAGACTTGCCAATCTTTATCTCCCACTATTTATTTATTTTTTTACAGGGAGAATTGACAAAAAAAAAATTATGGCCCAGTATTACACACTGGTTTTCGATGGCACACAATGAGAGACAGATGCCACACACAGCAATGGCACAGGGGCATACTTGCCAATCTTTATCTCCCACTATTTATTTATTTTTTTAAAGGGAGAATTTCCAAAAAAAAATATTATGGCCCAGTATTACACACTGGTTTTCGGTGGCACACAATGAGAGACAGATGACACACACAGCAATGGCACAGAGGCAGACTTGCCAATCTTTATATCCCACTAATTAATTTTTTTTTTCAGGGACAATAAAAAAAAATAAAAAAAATAAAGGACCAGTATTACACACTGGTTTTCGGTGGCACACAATGAGAGACAGATGCCACACACAGCAATGGCACAGAGGCAGACTTGCCAATCTTTATCTCCCACTATTTATTTATTTATTTTTTCAGGGATAATTAAAAAAAAAAAAATTATGGCCCAGTATTACACACTGGTTTTCGGTGGCACACAATGAGAGACAGATGCCACACACAGCAATGGCACAGAGGCAGACTTGCCAATCTTTATCTCCCACTATTTTTTTTTTTCAGGGAGAATTGAAAAAAAAAATAATTATGGCCCAGTATTACACACTGGTTTTCGGTGGCACACAATGAGAGACAGTTGCAACACACAGCAATGGCACAGAGGCAGACTTGCCAATCTTTATCTCACACTATTTAATTTTTTTTTTTTCAGGGACAATAAAAAAAATAAAATAAAGGACCAGTATTACACATTGGTTTTCGGTGGCACACGATGAGAGACAGATGCCACACACAGCAATGGCACAGAGGCAGACTTGCCAATCTTTATCTCCCACTATTTTTTTTTTTTTTTCAGGAAGTATTAAAAAAAATTAAATAAATAAAGGACCAGTATTACACTTGTTTTTGGTGGCACACAATGAGAGACAGATGCCACACACAGCAATGGCACAGAGGCAGATTTGCCAATCTTTATCTCCCACTATTTATTTATTTATTTTTTCAGGGAGAATTAAAAAAAAAAATATGGCCCAGTATTACACTCTGGTTTTTGGTGGCACACAATGAGAGACAGATACCACACACAGCACTGGCACAGAGGCAGACTTGCCAATCTTTATCTCCCACTATTTATTTATTTTTTTACAGGGAGAATTTGCAAAAAAAAAATTATGGCCCAGCATTACACACTGGTTTTCGGTGGCACACAATGAGAGACAGATGCCACACACAGCAATGGCACAGAGGCAGACTTGCCAATCTTTATCTCCCACTATTTATTTATTTTTTTACAGGGAGAATTGACAAAAAAAAAATTATGGCCCAGTATTACACACTGGTTTTCGATGGCACACAATGAGAGACAGATGCCACACACAGCAATGGCACAGGGGCATACTTGCCAATCTTTATCTCCCACTATTTATTTATTTTTTTACAGGGAGAATTTCCCAAAAAAAATATTATGGCCCAGTATTACACACTGGTTTTCGGTGGCACACAATGAGAGACAGATGCCACACACAGCAATGGCACAGAGGCAGACTTGCCAATCTTTATCTCCCACTATTTTTTTTTTTCAGGGAGAATTGAAAAAAAAAATAATTATGGCCCAGTATTACACACTGGTTTTCGGTGGCACACAATGAGAGACAGATGCCACACACAGCACTGGCACTGGGTCAGACTTGCCAATCTTTATCTCCCACTATTTATTTATTTTTTCAGGGAGAATTAAAAAAAAAAAAATTATGGCCCAGTGTTACACACTGGTTTTTGGTGGCACACAATGAGAGACAGATGCCACACACAGCACTGGCACAGAGGCAGACTTGCCAATCTTTATCTCCCTGCAGTAATCTCAGAAAAGTATGGCAGGCAGCTATGAAAAGGACTGCTGCACACAAAAGTGTGGACAAACAAACAAGATAGCTGTGCAGAAAGGAAGGAACAACAGGATTTGTGCTTTGAAAAAAGCAGTTGGTTTGCACAGCGGCGTACACACACAGCAACACAGCTATCAGGGAGCCTTCTGGGGCAGCCCAATGAGCTACAGCGCTGAGGAAAAAAAAATGTAGCTTCCACTGTCCTTGCAAACAAAAGGTGGTGTTGGACAGTGGAAATCGCTACAACACAAGCGGTTTGGGGGTAAATGTACCCTGCAAAACACTATCCCTGCTTCTGACGAAGCGGCACCTCTCCCTACGCTCAGATCAGCAGCAGTAAGATGGCAGTCGGCAGGAACGCCCCTTTATAGCCCCTGTGACGCGGCAGAAAGCAAGCCAATCACTGCAATGCCCTTCTCTAAGATGGTGGGGACTGAGATCTATGTCATCCCGCTGCCCACACTCTGCGTCCACCTTCATTGGCTGAGAAATGGCGCTTTTAGCATCATTGAAACGCGACTTTGGCGCGAAAGTCGCGTACCGCATGGCCGACCCCACACAGGGATCGGGTCGGGTTTCATGAGACGCCGACTTTGCCAAAAGTCGGCGACTTTTGAAAATGAACGATCCGTTTCGCTCAACCCTAGTCGTGGTATCTTGTTGGTTTCTGCACAGGTACACAGGAAGTCACAGTGAACGTTATGGCATCATGACTCTGTTATCCTCCTGGAAACTAAGACATTCAAAATTCCGGTACAATACAAGCAGACCAAAGATTCCACCATGAGATCATAAGGTGTAGAGTGAACAGGACAGGTGACTTTGAGTAGCGGAAAGGATGGAGACGTTAGCAGACATGAGTAGGGTTGAGCGACTTTCATTTTTTTAAGATCGAGTCTGGTTTTGTGAAACCCGATTTAGTCCAGAGTCGAGTCGAGTGAAGTCGGCCGATTATCGCTAAAAGTCGGGGATCGACCGAAACACGAAACCCAATGCAAGTCAATGGGGAAGCATAGCCGGCAGTGAGTGGAGGCCAGGAAAACACCTACAGTGCACATTTTACTGCCAAAAACATCCATTCTTGTTTTCTGAAGCTTGTCAATCTTAATTAACTTTATAATAATAGTTGGGCACTGGAAATTGGGGGTCATTTGGCAAAAGTTGTGGGGGTAGGGCTGGTTCAAGGTTTTAGTGGGCCCAGGAAACATGGACTACGTCATGGCGGTGGAGCAGGGAGAGGTAAGTATTTCAACGTTGCAAGTGCTGTGATCCTGAGAAAGCAGGGGGGGCCCACTCGTTCGCATTGGCACTGGCACAGGGCCCCTCAAAGTACGGCGGTGTGTTTGCATGGCGGGGGCGCCTCCCACCAGCAGCGACACTTTTGCGTACTCTGAGTGGCCCTGTGCCAGTGACGTCGCCAACGAGTATGCCCCCCCACCTGATGAAGGAACCTGCACTTTCATCTGCACCTTCCTCTTTGTCCCTGTGTAAGGTGGTATAATATGCGGGAAGGGGAACCTTACTTTCAGCAGGGTCAGATTCTGGCTGTGTAGAGTACAAGGGGAATGTAGTGGTCTAGGTCAATGTACCAGCAGACTCATCTAGCAGTGGCTGGGCAATGGGCAGGATGATGAGGAAACAGATATAGGGCCAAAGAATAAAGTAGGCTAAATGCAGATCAAAATTGGTAACAGGACTAAACAGGCGGCATTGCTTTGTTCAGTGGAGTAGCAAACCCAAGAGCAGCAGACACTGTTTCTAGGGCCTAACCACACTAGTAGGCAAAATGCAGTTTAATATCTGATAGTATAGGCCGAAAGCCAGAATGTGGAAGCTCAGCTTTGTTCAGTTGAGGACAACACCAGGGAGGGGCAGACACCGTTAGTAGGCCCTAACCACCATTTTGTTTTTTAAAAAACACTTAATGAGAGCCAGAAGGTTGAAGCTCAGCTTTATTCAGTTGAGGGCAACACCAGGGAGGGGCAGACACCGTTAGTAGGCCCTAACCACCATTTTGTTTTTTAAAAAACACTTAATGAGAGCCAGAAGGTTGAAGCTCAGCTTTATTCAGTTGAGGGCAACACCAGGCAGGGGCAGACACCGTTAGTAGGCTGGAACCACCATTTTGTTTTTTAAAAAACACTTAATGAGAGCCAGAAGGTTGAAGCTCAGCTTTATTCAGTTGAGGGCAACACCAGGCAGGGGCAGACACCGTTAGTAGGCCAGAACCAGTAATGTGTTTAAAAACAGCAGTTAATCAGAGCCGGAAGGTAGAAGCTCAGCTTTATTCAGTTGAGGGCAACACCAGGGAGGGGCAGAAGCCGTTAGTAGGCCCTAACCACCATTTTGTTTTTTAAAAAACACTTAATGAGAGCCAGAAGGTTGAAGCTCAGCTTTATTCAGTTGAGGGCAACACCAGGCAGGGGCAGACACCGTTAGTAGGCCGGAACCAGCAATGTGTTTAAAAACAGCAGTTAATCAGAGCCGGAAGGTAGAAGCTCAGCTTTATTCAGTTGAGGGCAACACCAGGGAGGGGCAGAAGCCGTTAGTAGGCCCTAACCACCATTTTGTTTTTTAAAAAACACTTAATGAGAGCCAGAAGGTTGAAGCTCAGCTTTATTCAGTTGAGGGCAACACCAGGCAGGGGCAGACACCGTTAGTAGGCCGGAACCACCATTTTGTTTTTTAAAAAACACTTAATGAGAGCCAGAAGGTTGAAGCTCAGCTTTATTCAGTTGAGGGCAACACCAGGGAGGGGCAGAAGCCGTTAGTAGGCCCTAACCACCATTTTGTTTTTTAAAAAACACTTAATGAGAGCCAGAAGGTTGAAGCTCAGCTTTATTCAGTTGAGGGCAACACCAGGCAGGGGCAGACACCGTTAGTAGGCCGGAACCACCATTTTGTTTTTTAAAAAACACTTAATGAGAGCCAGAAGGTTGAAGCTCAGCTTTATTCAGTTGAGGGCAACACCAGGCAGGGGCAGACACCGTTAGTAGGCCGGAACCAGCAATGTGTTTAAAAACAGCAGTTAATCAGAGCCGGAAGGTAGAAGCTCAGCTTTATTCAGTTGAGGGCAACACCAGGGAGGGGCAGAAGCCGTTAGTAGGCCCTAACCACCATTTTGTTTTTTAAAAAACACTTAATGAGAGCCAGAAGGTAGAAGCTCAGCTTTATTCAGTTGAGGGCAACACCAGGCAGGGGCAGACACCGTTAGTAGGCCGGAACCAGCAATGTGTTTAAAAACAGCAGTTAATCAGAGCCGGAAGGTAGAAGCTCAGCTTTATTCAGTTGAGGGCAACACCAGGGAGGGGCAGAAGCCGTTAGTAGGCCCTAACCACCATTTTGTTTTTTAAAAAACACTTAATGAGAGCCAGAAGGTAGAAGCTCAGCTTTATTCAGTTGAGGACAACTTGAATTAGGGACTGCATACAGACTTAGCAGGCTGTCCCCTGTGTGGACCATGCATCCAATACATTAACCCATTGAGCCACAAAGGACACGTAACCTTCCGTGGCCATGCCTACAGGTCCATGTGTCTGTTGTCAGGTGTACCTTTGTCAGTGTAGGCCTATTGGAAGGAGGGACCGCAGACAGGCTTCGAAGGCCTAACACAATAAAATGGGCTGGCTGTAGGCACTTTAAAATTGGTTCCAGGGGTACACGGGCAGCAGTGGTCTGGTCAGTGGAGGCCTAGTGGAAGGAGGGACCGCAGACAGGCTTCGAAGGCCTAACACAATAAAATGGGCTGGCTGTAGGCACTTTAAAATTGGTTCCAGGGGTACACGGGCAGCAGTGGTCTGGTCAGTGGAGGCCTAGTGGAAGGAGGGACCGCAGACAGGCTTCGAAGGCCTAAAATAACAAACAATAGGCTCATGGCAGTTTTACAGCGGTTACATGGATACACGGGCAGGCAGCTGGTGATGAGTGGAGGAGTATTTAAAGTAGGGACCGCAGACAGGCTATCAAAGGCCTAAAATAACAAACAATAGGCTCATGGCAGTTTTACAGCGGTTACATGGATACACGGGCAGGCAGCTGGTGATGAGTGGAGGAGTATTTAAAGTAGGGACCGCAGACAGGCTATCAAAGGCCTAAAATAACAAACAATAGGCTCATGGCAGTTTTACAGCGGTTACATGGATACACGGGCAGGCAGCTGGTGATGAGTGGAGGAGTATTTAAAGTAGGGACCGCAGACAGGCTATCAAAGGCCTAAAATAACAAACAATAGGCTCATGGCAGTTTTACAGCGGTTACATGGATACACGGGCAGGCAGCTGGTGATGAGTGGAGGAGTATTTAAAGTAGGGACCGCAGACAGGCTATCAAAGGCCTAAAATAACAAACAATAGGCTCATGGCAGTTTTACAGCGGTTACATGGATACACAGGCAGCTTGGTGGTGAGTGGAGGAGTATTTAAAGTAGGGACCGCAGACAGGCTATCAAAGGCCTAAAATAACAAACAATAGGCTCATGGCAGTTTTACAGCGGTTACATGGATACACGGGCAGGCAGCTGGTGATGAGTGGAGGAGTATTTAAAGTAGGGACCGCAGACAAGCTATCAAAGGCCTAAAACAACAAACAATAGGCTCATGGCAGTTTTACAGCGGTTACATGGATACACGGGCAGGCAGCTGGTGATGAGTGGAGGAGTATTTAAAGTAGGGACCGCAGACAGGCTATCAAAGGCCTAAAATAACAAACAATAGGCTCATGGCAGTTTTACAGCGGTTACATGGATACACAGGCAGCTTGGTGGTGAGTGGAGGAGTATTTAAAGTAGGGACCGCAGACAGGCTATCAAAGGCCTAAAATAACAAACAATAGGCTCATGGCAGTTTTACAGCGGTTACATGGATACACGGGCAGGCAGCTGGTGATGAGTGGAGGAGTATTTAAAGTAGGGACCGCAGACAGGCTATCAAAGGCCTAAAATAACAAACAATAGGCTCATGGCAGTTTTACAGCGGTTACATGGATACACGGGCAGGCAGCTGGTGATGAGTGGAGGAGTATTTAAAGTAGGGACCGCAGACAGGCTATCAAAGGCCTAAAATAACAAACAATAGGCTCATGGCAGTTTTACAGCGGTTACATGGATACACGGGCAGGCAGCTTGGTGGTGAGTGGAGGAGTATTTAAAGTAGGGACCGCAGACAGGCTATCAAAGGCCTAAAATAACAAACAATAGGCTCATGGCAGTTTTACAGCGGTTACATGGATACACGGGCAGGCAGCTGGTGATGAGTGGAGGAGTATTTAAAGTAGGGACCGCAGACAGGCTATCAAAGGCCTAAAATAACAAACAATAGGCTCATGGCAGTTTTACAGCGGTTACATGGATACACGGGCAGGCAGCTGGTGATGAGTGGAGGAGTATTTAAAGTAGGGACCGCAGACAGGCTATCAAAGGCCTAAAATAACAAACAATAGGCTCATGGCAGTTTTACAGCGGTTACATGGATACACAGGCAGCTTGGTGGTGAGTGGAGGAGTATTTAAAGTAGGGACCGCAGATAGGCTATCAAAGGCCTAAAATAACAAACAATAGGCTCATGGCAGTTTTACAGCGGTTACATGGATAGACGGGCAGGCAGCTGGTGATGAGTGGAGGAGTATTTAAAGTAGGGACCGCAGACAGGCTATCAAAGGCCTAAAATAACAAACAATAGGCTCATGGCAGTTTTACAGCGGTTACATGGATACACGGGCAGGCAGCTGGTGATGAGTGGAGGAGTATTTAAAGTAGGGACCGCAGACAGGCTATCAAAGGCCTAAAATAACAAACAATAGGCTCATGGCAGTTTTACAGCGGTTACATGGATACACGGGCAGGCAGCTGGTGATGAGTGGAGGAGTTTTTAAAGTAGGGACCGCAGACAGGCTATCAAAGGCCTAAAATAACAAACAATTGGCTCATGGCAGCTTTACAGCGGTTACATGGATACACAGGCAGCTTGGTGGTGAGTGGAGGAGTAGTGCAAGGAGTGTCTGTCCCAGTACTCCCAAAATATAAATAGATGTTAATGTCTCGCAAAACAACCAAAACAAAAAAAAAGGTGGCATACTTAGGTACAGGGGTGGGCTCATCTCCTGAGTTTCTGACATAGTAATTTGGCAGTAACTATTTAATGGTGCCAATATAGGACACAGACACAGACTACTTTAAGTTGCATCATAGATGTCTACAAATTTGTATTGTCAGTGCCAGACATTGAATGATGTCAGTGAATAGACTAAAGATTGGTGGAGCTGTGCGACATAATTTTGCACGTGGTAGAGCACATTTTGAGCTGGGGTAGGGGGGAACTCTCTTGAGGCCGGCGGGACCGCCCCAGGGCCCCTCATGTTACAACGGTGTGTCTGACGTTGGGTGCGCACCACCACCGCCAGAGACACTACATTGTACTATGAGGGACCCAGTAGCAATGCCGTCAACCAAAAGCGAGCACACCCACCTCTTCAGACAAACAGCAGTCTCACGGGTGCTTGCGCCAAGTCGCGATACCACGGCCCCGTGTGGGGAGTTTTGCCATTTAGGGAGGTGTAAACATGTCGTATGCTGTACAATCAGCTGCAGCAAATTAGACATTAGAAAAGTAATTCACAGGCAAGAGCTTTTCATAGGAAAGCTAGGTGTCGGCCGGGCAAGGTGGGGCAAAAGATTTCGAAATCCAGTTGTGGTTCATTTTAATGAATGTTAGATCGTCAACATTTTGGGTAGCCAGACGAGTCCTTTTTTCGGTTAATATTGAACCTGCAGCACTGAATACTCTTTCTGATAGGACACTTGCTGCCGGGCAAGCAAGCTCCTGCAATGCATATTCTGCCAATTCTGGCCAGGTGTCTAATTTGGAGGCCCAGTAATCAAATGGGAATGACGGTTGAGGGAGAACATCGATAAGGGATGAAAAATAGTTAGTAACCATACTGGACAAATGTTGTCTCCTGTCACTTTCAATTGATGCAGCAGTACCTGTCCTGTCTGCGGTCATAGCAAAATCACTCCACAACCTGGTCAGAAAACCCCTCTGTCCAACGCCACTTCTGATGTGTGCACCCCTAACACTCCTAGTCTGCTGCCCCCTGGAGCTCGTGTGAGAACGATCACGTGCGCTGTGTGCTGGGAATGCCTGAAGCAAACGGTCAACAAGAGTTGATTGTTTGGTTGCTAATATTAGTTCCAAGTTCTCATGTGGCATAATATTTTGCAATTTGCCTTTATAGCGTGGATCAAGGAGGCAGGCCAACCAGTAATCGTCATCGTTCATCATTTTCGTAATGCGTGTGTCCCTTTTTAGGATACGTAAGGCATAATCCGCCATGTGGGCCAAAGTACCAGTTGTCAAATCTCCGGTTGTGATTGGTTGAGGGGCAGTTGCAGGCAAATCTACGTCACTTGTGTCCCTCAAAAAACCAGAACCCGGCCGTGACACGCAACCAATTTCCTGTGCCCCCGGGAAAGGTTCGGCATTAAAAATATACTCATCCCCATCATCCTCCTCGTCCTCCACCTCCTCTTCGCCCGCTACCTCGTCCTGTACACTGCCCTGACCAGACAATGGCTGACTGTCATCAAGGCTTTCCTCTTCCTCTGGTGCAGACGCCTGCTCCTTTATGTGCGTCAAACTTTGCATCAGCAGACGCATTAGGGGGATGCTCATGCTTATTACGGCGTTGTCTGCACTAACCAGCCGTGTGCATTCCTCAAAACACTGAAGGACTTGACACATGTCTTGTATCTTAGACCACTGCACACCTGACAACTCCATGTCTGCCATCCTACTGCCTGCCCGTGTATCCTCCCACAAATAAATAACAGCACGCCTCTGTTCGCACAGTCTATGAAGCATGTGCAGTGTTGAGTTCCACCTTGTTGCAACGTCTATGATTAGGCGATGCTGGGGAAGGTTCAAAGACCGCTGATAGGTCTGCATACGGCTGGCGTGTACAGGCGAACGTCGGATATGTGAGCAAAGTGCACGCACTTTGAGGAGCAGGTCGGAGAACCCAGGATAAGTTTTCAATAAGCACTGCACCACCAGGTTTAAGGTGTGAGCCAGGCAAGGAATGTGTTTCAGTTGGGAAAGGGAGATGGCAGCCATGAAATTCATTCCGTTATCACTCACTACCTTGCCTGCCTCAAGATCTACTGTGCCCAGCCACGACTGCGTTTCTTGCTGCAAGAACTCGGACAGAACTTCCGCGGTGTGTCTGTTGTCGCCCAAACACTTCATAGCCAATACAGCCTGCTGACGCTTGGCAGTAGCTGGCCCATAATGGGACAACTGGTGTGCAACAGTGTCATCTGCCGATGGAGTGGTTGGCAGACTGCGTTCTGTGGAAGAGCTGTAGCTTCTGCAGGAGGAGGAGGAGGAGGAGGAGGGGGTGCGAACGCCTACAGCCAACTGTTTCCTAGACCGTGGGCTAGGCACAACTGTCCCTAAATTGATGTCGCCTGTGGACCCTGCATCCACCACATTCACCCAGTGTGCCGTGATGGACACATAACGTCCCTGGCCATGCCTACTGGTCCATGCATCTGTAGTCAGGTGCACCTTTGTACTCACAGATTGCCTGAGTGCATGGACGATGCGCTGTTTAACATGCTGGTGCAGGGCTGGGATGGCTTTTCTGGAAAAAAAGTGTCGACTGGGTAGCTCGTATCGTGGTTCAGCGTACTCCATCAGGGCTTTGAAAGCTTCGCTTTCAACTAACCGGTAGGGCATCATCTCTAACGAGATTAGTCTAGCTATGTGGGCGTTAAAACCCTGTGTACGCGGATGCGAGGATAAGTACTTCCTTTTTCTAACCAGAGTCTCATGTAGGGTGAGCTGGACTGGAGAGCTGGAGATCGTGGAACTTTCGGGTGTGCCGGTGTACACGGCAGACTGAGAGACGGTTGGAGACGGTATTGTTTCCGCCGGTGCCCTAGATGCAATATTTCCTCCTACAAAACTGGTGGTTCCCTGACCCTGACTGCTTTTGGCTGGCAAAGAAACCTGCACAGATACTGCCGGTGGTGCGGAAAATGGTGGCCTTACAGTGACGGAAGGGATGTTGCGTTGCTGACTAGCTTCATTGGCCGAGGGTGCTACAACCTTAAGGGACGTTTGGTAGTTAGTCCAGGCTTGAAAATGCATGGTGGTTAAGTGTCTATGCATGCAACTAGTATTTAGACTTTTCAGATTCTGACCTCTGCTTAAGCTAGTTGAACATTTTTGACAGATGACTTTGCGCTGATCAGTTGGATGTTGTTTAAAAAAATGCCAGACTGCACTCTTCCTAGACTCGGATCCCTTTTCAGGGATTGCAGACTGAGCTTTAACCGGATGGCCACGCTGTCCTCCAACAGGTTTTGGCTTTGACACGCGTTTTGGGCCAGATACGGGCCCGGCAGATGGAACCTGTTGCGATGTTGATGCCTGCTGCGGCCCCTCCTCCACCTCCGCTTCTGAACTACTGCCGCCTGCACCCTGTTCCCCCAATGGCTGCCAATCGGGGTCAATAACTGGGTCATCTATTACCTCCTCTTCGAGCTCGTGTGCAACTTCGTCTGTGTCACTGTGTCGGTCGGTGGTATAGCGTTCGTGGCGGGGCAACATAGTCTCATCAGGGTCTGATTGTGGATCTGTACCCTGAGAGGGCAATGTGGTGGTCTGAGTCAAAGGAGCAGCATAGTACTCTGGCTGTGGCTGTGCATCAGTGCACTCCATGTCAGAATCTACTTGTAATGGGCATGGCCTGTTAAATGTTTCACTTTCTAAGCCAGGGACGGTATGTGTAAAGAGCTCCATGGAGTGACCCGTTGTGTCGCCTGCTGCATCCTTCTCTCTTGTTGTAGTTTTTGCTGAGGAGGACAAGGAAGCGACTTGTCCCTGACCGTGAACATCCACAAGCGACGCGCTGCTTTTACATTTACCAGAAGAGGAGGCAAAAGAGCTAGAGGCTGAGTCTGCAATGTAAGCCAAAACTTGCTGTTGCTGCTCCGCCTTTAAAAGCGGTTTTCCTACTCCCAGAAAAGAGAGCGTTCGAGGCCTTGTGTAGCCTGACGACGAAACTGGCTCCACAGCTCCAGACTTAGGTGGAATATTTTTATCCCCACGACCACCTGATGCTCCACTACCACTACCATCATTACCAGCTGACAATGAACGCCCACGACGACCTCTTGCACCAGACTTCCTCATTGTTTTAAAATCTTAACCAAAGTAACTTTATTTGTTGCTGTCAAACAACTTACACGGTGAGCTATAACTTCAGTATGATTTCAATTTCCCCTAACAGGTTGGTGAGACCACAAGGAAAATCAGGCACAATGTTACACACTCTGTTTTCTGTGGCACAAAATCACAGAGATGACACACACGCAGGACTGTCACTCAAGCACTAATGTCAATATTAATCTCCCACCTAATTTATTTTTTTTTTTTTCTCAGGGAGACTTTAGAAACCAAATAATATTAAAAAAAAAACAAAAAAAAAAACAAAAAAAAAAAAGGCTTTCTATGGCCCACAATTAGAGAGAGAGAGGTGGCACACCCAGGAGTCAAGACTGGCGCACAAGCTGAAAGGGCAATATTACTCTCCCACTGTTTTTTTAAGTTTTTTTTTTTTTATTTTCAGGGAGACTTTAGAAACCAAATAATATTAAAAAAAACAAAAAAATAAATAGCCTTTCTATGGCCCACTGAATGAGAGAGAGAGGTGGCACACCCAGGAGTCAAGACTGGCACACAAGCTGAAAGGGCAATATTACTCTCCCACTGTTTTTTTATGTATTTTTTGTTTTTTAAGGGAGACTTTAGAAACCCAATAATATTTAAAAAAAAAAAAAAAAAAAGGCTTTCTATGGCCCACTGAATGAGAGAGAGAGGTGGCACACCCAGGAGTCAAGACTGGCACACAAGCTGAAAGGGCAATATTACTCTCCCACTGTTTTTTTATGTATTTTTTGTTTTTTAAGGGAGACTTTAGAAACCCAATAATATTTAAAAAAAAAAAAAAAAAAAAAGGCTTTCTATGGCCCACAGTTAGGCCGGCGTCACACTCGGCGTAAGACAATACGGTCCGTATTTTACGGCCGTAATACGGCCGAAATACGGTGAAATGTTCCCAAAATAGTGATCCGTAGTCAGGGTGTGTCAGCGTATTTTGCGCATGGCATCCTCCGTATGTAATCCGTATGGCATCCGTACTGCGAGATTTTCGCGCAGGCTTGCAAAACCGACATCTAATGGATTTATGTGCTCAAATGTTCGGGAAAACATATATACAGTATATATATATATATATGTCATTGAGACACATATATATATATTCTGTATTTAGATTTCATTCAGCGCGATATGTGTTAAAAGCCGGTAATTCAATTGCCGGCTTCTCATTTCTCCTGCACAAACCCGACAGGCTATGAGACATGGTTTACATACAGTAAACCATCTCATATCCCCATTTTTTTTGCATATTCCACACTACTAATGTTAGTAGTGTGTATGTGCAAAATTTCAGCGCTGTAGCTGCTGAAATAAAGGGTTAAATGGCGGAAAAAATTGGCGTGGGCTCCCGCGCAATTTTCTCCGCCAGAATGGTAAAGCCAGTGACTGAGGGCAGATATTAATAGCCAGGAGAGGGTCCTTGGTTATTGGCCCCCCCGTGGCTAAAAACATCTGCCCCCAGCCACCCCAGAAAAGGCACATCTGGAAGATGCGCCTATTCTGGCACTTGGCCACTCTCTTCCCACTCCCTGTAGCGGTGGGATATGGGGTAATGAAGGGTTAATGCCACCTTGCTATTGGAAGGTGACATTAAGCCAGATTAATAAAGGAGAGGCGTCAATTATGACACCTATCCATTATTAATCCAATTGTAGGAAAGGGTTAAAAAACACACACACACATGATTTAAAAGTATTTTAATGAAAAAAACACAGCGGTTGTTGTAATAATTTATTGTACTCTCAGTCCATCAGGAACACCCTCGCTTGGAAAAATAATAAACGCACAAGATACATACCTTCTGCTGTCAGATCAGGTCCCACGAAGTAATCCATCTGAAGGGGTTAACTAATATTACAGGCAGAGCTGCGATAAACCGCTCGCTCGTACCTGTAATCCCCGGGTGCTGAAAGGAAAGCAGTGATCTATACTTACATTCAGTTGCGGTGATGCGCCCCTGCTGGATGTTCTCATGAACTGCAGCCTGGGAACTTTTTCCCACGCTACAGGTCATATGAGGACATCCACCAGGGGGCGCATCACCGCGACTGAAGGAAATGTAGGTCATTGACCTACATTTCATTCATTCGCGGTGATGCGCCCCCTGGTGGATGTCCTCATATGACCTGTAGCGTGGGAAAAAGTTCCCAGGCTGCAGTTCATGAGAACATCCAGCAGGGGCGCATCACCGCAACTGAATGTAAGTATAGATCACTGCTTTCCTTTCAGCACCCGGGGATTACAGGCAGAGCGAGTGGATTATCGCAGCTCTGCCTGTAATATTAGTTAACCCCTTCAGATGGATTACTTCGTGGGACCTGATCTGACAGCAGAAGGTATGTATCTTGTGCGTTTATTATTTTTCCAAGCGAGGGTGTTCCTGATGGACTGAGAGTACAATAAATTATTACAACAACCGCTGTGTTTTTTTCATTAAAATACTTTTAAATCATGTGTGTGTGTGTTTTTTAACCCTTTCCTACAATTGGATTAATAATGGATAGGTGTCATAATTGACGCCTCTCCATTATTAATCTGGCTTAATGTCACCTTCCAATAGCAAGGTGGCATTAACCCTTCATTACCCCATATCCCACCGCTACAGGGAGTGGGAAGAGAGTGGCCAAGTGCCAGAATTGGCGCATCTTCCAGATGTGCCTTTTCTGGGGTGGCTGGGGGCAGATGTTTTTAGCCACGGGGGGGGGCAATAACCATGGACCCTCTCCTGGCTATTAATATCTGCCCTCAGTCACTGGCTTTACCATTCTGGCGGAGAAAATTGCGCGGGAGCCCACGCCAATTTTTGCCGCCATTTAACCCTTTATTTCAGCAGCTACAGCGCTGAAATTTTGCACATACACACTACTAACATTAGTAATGTGGAATATGCAAAAAAAAAGGGGATATGAGATGGTTTACTGTATGTAAACCATGTCTCATATCCTGTCGGGTTTGTGCAGGAGAAATTAAAAGCCGGCAATTGAATTACCGACTTTTCACTAACACCGCTGCGTATTTCTCGCAAGTCACACTGCTGGTCAGTGTGGAATCCGTATTTTTCATGCCCCCATAGACTTTCATTGGCGATTTTTTTGCGCAGTACGCTGACAAACGCAGCATGCTGCGATTTTGTACGGCCGTAGAAAGCCGTATAATACTGAACCGTAATATACGGCTAATAGGAGCAGCCCCATTGAGAATAATTGTGCCGTATGTTATGCGAGTTTTACGGACGTAGTTTCTGCGCTCTTACGTCCGTAAAACTCGCCAGTGTGACGCCGGCCTTAGAGAGAGAGGTGGCACACCCAGGAGTCAAGACTGGCACACAAGCTGAAAGGGCAATATTACCCTCCCACTGTTTTTTTATTTATTTTTTTTTTTTTCAGGGAGACTTTAGAAACCAAATAATAAGAAAAAAAATAAATAAATAAATAGGCTTTCTATAGCCCACTGAATAAGAGATAGCACACACAGCAGTGGCACACAAGCCCTGACTGAGGCCAATATTTTTCTACCACTGATTGATGTAGTGTTTTTGTGTTGAGGTAGAATTTAGAACACAAATCACGGAAAAAATAAATAGGCTTTCTATGGCCCACTCAGTGAGAGATGGCACACACAGGGATGGCACTGTAGCAGAAATGCCAATCTTAATCTCCCACAAAAAAAAAAACAAAACAGGGACTGTCCTACAATTACTATCTCCCTGCAGTAATCTAAGCCAGGTATGGCAGGCAGCAATAGGAGTGGACTGATGCACAAATTAAATAAAAAGTGTGGACAAACAAAAAAGATAGCTGTGCAGAAAGGAACAAGAGGATATGTGCTTTGAAAAAAGCAGTTGGTTTCCACAGTGGCGTACACACAGCAATACAGCTATCACGGAGCCTTCTAGGGCAGCCCAATGAGCTACAGCGCTGAGGAAAAAAAAAAAAAAATAGCTTACACTGTTCCTGCACACCGAAGGTGGTGTTGGACAGTGGAAATCGCTACAGCACAAGCGGTTTGGTGGTTAGTGGACCCTGGCTAACGCTCTCCCTGCTTCTGACGAAGCGGCAGCAACCTCTCCCTAAGCTCAGATCAGCAGCAGTAAGATGGCGGTCGGCGGGAACGCCCCTTTATAGCCCCTGTGACGCCGCAGACAGCAAGCCAATCACTGCAATGCCCTTCTCTAAGATGGTGGGGACCAGGATCTATGTCATCACGCTGCCCACACTCTGCGTTCACCTTCATTGGCTGAGAAATGGCGCTTTTCGCGTCATTGAAACGCGACTTTGGCGCGAAAGTCGTGTACCGCATGGCCGACAAGCACAGGGGTCGGATCGGGTTTCATGAGACGCCGACTTAGCCAAAAGTTGGCGACTTTTGAAAATGATCGACCCGTTTCGCTCAACCCTAGACATGAGTATAATGGGGTTTTTTTTACATATTACATTTATCATGCTCTGGTGTCTTGAGAGTGCAGCCATAGCATTTGTCACCTTTGAATTTACTTCTCAGTCAATCTACTTTTATTTTGCTTGTATGTGCAATTAATAGTAAAGTGTCACTTTTACCACCATTTGCTGAGAAGCTAATTGCTAATAATATTGTTTTTACTTTGCAAAGAAACATCATGAAGTTGGGGATGGATATGATTCAATGTACTGATATAGGGACCATTAGGCAAAGTGTGACTAAACTATGAAGTAGCAACATTTTCATCTAGTAGGATGAAAGATCATAAATGCAATCTGGCAATTAACTGCAGTACAGTATATTATAAATATTATATTGAAAGGATTTCTTACTGCATGTAATGTAACAATTAACATACTGTGAAGACGATGAAAAAAATTGACATTTTCCAGCATCCAGTTATCCTAGTCAGGGTTAGCAAACATCTGTAAATTCTTGGGCAGATATTAATTTGAGACTTTAATCAAGCACCTGTCAGCATTTTTTTTTAATTAGAGAAGCTTATTGTGTTTATAATTAGCTCAATTTTTACTATTTACAGTATTTGATACCAGTGCCAATATCTTTCAATTTACTATAGTTTATTATGGCTTTCCAGCATGTTTTGAAAACTGAAATGAGGGCCTGAGTTAGGCTCTGGTCACACTATCAGTATTTAGTCAGTATTTCACATCAGTATTAGCTAAAACCAGGAGTGGGTCAAAAACACAGACTTGGTGACATGTTTCTATTATAGCTTTCCCCTCTGTTTGTTCCACTCCTGGTTTTGGCTTACAAATACTGATGTAAAATACTGACCACATACTAATAGTGTGACCGGAGCCTTAGAGTGAGTCCACGCTGAGAGTTGTATTTTGCTACAATGCTGGTGTGAGTACAAAGAGGTCCATAAGAAGCAATATTTTAGTGCCAGTTAGTATGTGTGTACACGTGAATGAGAGCAGTACACAAGCAGAGGTGCTATCTTGATGTGCTTGAGGTTACTGAGTAGCTTCTTCTCCATTTTCTAGTACACTGTGTGGTAAAATAAATGGTGTCGTTCAAACGTACCACTCGTTCCACAAAAACCACGCCCTCATTTAGCTATGTTTCCAGACAAATAAAAAAGTTATGGCTTTTGGAAAAAGGGGAGAAAAGAACGAAAAAGTAAAAAACATTAAATCACCAAATAGTGAAGGGGTTAAAGTAACGCAAATATGTTTTACTGTGTCAAATAGTTCTGTTACACTATGCTTCAGTAGAATATTAAGTGATTGGACTTTTAAGAGAAATATCCACTTTTTAATGGGGAATTGGACTGAGACTGGCTACTGTTTGGTTTGGGACCATGTTTTTTTAATAATAGGTGTTAACTGGTAAGACTCTGCATGCTCAAAAACATAGGTGGACAGACAGAGAAAGTAGTAGTCGCCTTGACCAACAGAAATTCAGGGTTCATCTAAGCCAAGTGGTGACTGAAATTCAGTAATAAATGCCTAGACAGGATAGACTGTGAAAGGGAGTAGCCTTGATGAAACCTACAGCATTAATGTTGGTAATTGGGTAGAAAGACAATAGTCCCTTTAATCACAATTTGACTATGGTGGATCTATTAGAGCATCTCACCTTAAGTGGCCCTCATCAAAAAATGATCAGTAAATTTTTGAGACACTGTTGTAAAGGGAAAAATAACTGACTATTCAACCAAACAAATTCTGCATCATTCTCAGGGTTTGCTCACACAGGCGAGTAGCCAGAGCATAAGTTGGAAGAGTACTATCTGATGTTTCATTGGATAGCACTAGCTCCAATGTTATACTATGGAGCAGTGTGATTAGCATTTATTTTCTCATGCCGAGTTGGCATGAGGAAAAAAATGCTGCATGCTGTGATTGGCAGAGTATATCGGATGGCGTGCACCCATACAAATATATGGGTGCTGTCATGATTCTCAATGGCGAGAGAACATAGCCCAGCATATATGAGAACTAGCTCTTGGAAGATGGAAACTATATTGACCATGAACTAAACCTGCCGCACAACTAGAAGTGGCCGGGTAGCATGCCTACGTTTTTTTATCCCTAGATGCCCAGCGCCAGCCGGAGAACTACCTAATCCTAGCAGAGGAAAAGACAGTCCTGGCTCACCTCTAGAGAAATTTTCCCAAAAGGCAGACAGAGGCCCCCACATATATTGGCGGTGATTTTAGATGAAATGACAAACGTAGTATGAAAAAGGTTTAGCAAAATCGAGGTCCGCTTACTAGATAGCATGAAGACAGAAAGGGCACTTTCATGGTCAGCAGAAAACCCTATCAAAACACCATCCAGAAATTACTTTAAGACTCTAGCATTAACTCATAACACCAGAGTGGCAATTTCCGCTCACAAGAGCTTTCCAGACACAGTAACGAAACAGCAGCTGTGAACAGGAACAAAATGCAAAAACACACAAGGACAAAAGTCCAACTTAGCTGGGAGTTGTCTAGTAGCAGGAACATGCACAGAAAGGCTACTGAATACATTGATGACCGGCATGAAACTGACAGAGGAGCAAGGTTATATAGTGACTCCCACATCCTGATAGGAGCAGGTGAACAGAGGGGATGATGCACACAAGTTAAATTCCACAAGTGGCCACCGGGGGAGCCCAGAATCCAATTTCACAACAGTACCCCCCCTCAAGGAGGGGGCACCGAACCCTCACCAGAACCACCAGGGCGATCAGGATGAGCCCTATGAAAGGCACGGACAAGATCGGAGGCATGAACATGAGAGGCAGTGACCCAAGAATTATCCTCCTGACCGTATCCCTTCCATTTGACCAGATACTGGAGTTTCCGTCTGGAAACACGAGAGTCCAAGATCTTTTCCACAACGTACTCCAACTCACCCTCAACCAACACCGGAGCAGGAGGCTCAACGGAAGGCACAGCTGGTACCTCATACCTGCGCAACAATGACCGATGAAAAACATTATGAATCGAAAAGGATGCAGGGAGGTCCAAACGGAAGGACACAGGGTTAAGAATCTCCAATATCTTGTACGGGCCGATGAACCGAGGCTTAAACTTAGGAGAAGAAACCCTCATAGGGACAAAACGAGAAGACAACCACACCAAGTCCCCAACACAAAGCCGAGGACCAACACGACGACGGCGGTTGGCAAAAAGCTGAGTCTTCTCCTGGGACAACTTCAAATTGTCCACCACCTGCCCCCAAATCTGATGCAACCTCTCCACCACAGCATCCACTCCAGGACAATCCGAAGATTCCACTTGACCGGAGGAAAATCGAGGATGAAACCCCGAATTACAGAAAAACGGGGACACCAAGGTGGCAGAGCTGGCCCGATTATTGAGGGCGAACTCCGCCAAAGGCAAAAAAGCAACCCAATCATCCTGATCCGCAGACACAAAACACCTCAAATATGTCTCCAAGGTCTGATTAGTCCGCTCGGTCTGGCCATTAGTCTGAGGATGGAAAGCAGACGAAAAAGACAAATCTATGCCCATCCTAGCACAGAATGCCCGCCAAAATCTAGACACGAATTGGGTCCCTCTGTCAGAAACGATATTCTCCGGAATACCATGCAAACGAACAACATTTTGAAAAAACAGAGGAACCAACTCGGAAGAAGAAGGCAACTTAGGCAAGGGAACCAGATGGACCATCTTAGAGAAACGGTCACACACCACCCAGATGACAGACATCTTCTGAGAAACAGGCAGATCCGAAATAAAATCCATCGAGATGTGCATCCAAGGCCTCTTCGGGATAGGCAAGGGTAACAACAATCCACTAGCCCGAGAACAACAAGGCTTGGCCCGAGCACAAACGTCACAAGACTGCACAAAGCCTCGCACATCTCGTGACAGGGAAGGCCACCAGAAGGACCTTGCCACCAAATCCCTGCTACCAAAGATTCCAGGATGACCTGCCAACGCAGAAGAATGAACCTCAGAGATGACTCTACTGGTCCAATCATCAGGAACAAACAGTCTACCAGGTGGGCAACGATCAGGTCTATCCGCCTGAAACTCCTGCAAGGCCCGCCGCAGGTCTGGAGAAACGGCAGACAATATCACTCCATCTTTAAGGATACCTGTGGGCTCAGAATTACCAGGGGAGTCAGGCTCAAAACTCCTAGAAAGGGCATCCGCCTTAACATTCTTAGAACCCGGTAGGTAAGACACCACAAAATTAAACCGAGAGAAAAACAACGACCAGCGTGCTTGTCTAGGATTCAGGCGCCTGGCAGACTCAAGGTAAATTAAATTTTTGTGGTCAGTCAATACCACCACCTGATGTCTGGCCCCCTCAAGCCAGTGACGCCACTCCTCAAAAGCCCACTTCATGGCCAAAAGCTCCCGATTCCCAATATCATAATTCCGCTCGGCGGGCGAAAATTTACGGGAAAAAAAAGCACAAGGTCTCATCACGGAGCAGTCGGAACTTCTCTGCGACAACACCGCCCCAGCTCCGATTTCAGAAGCGTCGACCTCAACCTGAAAAGGAAGAGCAACATCAGGCTGACGCAACACTGGGGCGGAAGAAAAGCGGCGCTTGAGCTCCCGAAAGGCCTCCACAGCATCAGGGGACCAATCAGCAACATCAGCACCCTTCTTAGTCAAATCAGTCAATGGTTTTACAACATCAGAAAAACCAGCAATAAATCGACGATAAAAGTTAGCAAAGCCCAAAAATTTCTGAAGACTCTTAAGAGAAGAGGGTTGCGTCCAATCACCAATAGCCTGAACCTTGACAGGATCCATCTCGATGGAAGAGGGGGAAAAAATGTATCCCAAGAAGGAAATCTTCTGAACCCCAAAAACACACTTAGAACCCTTCACACACAAGGAATTAGACCGCAAAACCTGAAAAACCCTCCTGACCTGCTGGACATGAGAGTCCCAGTCATCCGAAAAAATCAGAATATCATCCAGATACACAATCATAAATTTATCCAAATAATCGCGGAAAATGTCATGCATAAAGGACTGGAAGACTGAAGGGGCATTTGAAAGACCAAAAGGCATCACCAAATACTCAAAATGGCCCTCGGGCGTATTAAATGCGGTTTTCCACTCATCCCCCTGCTTGATTCGCACCAAATTATACGCTCCACGGAGATCAATCTTAGAGAACCACTTGGCCCCCTTTATACGAGCAAACAAATCAGTAAGCAGTGGTAACGGATATTGATATTTAACCGTGATTTTATTCAAAAGTCGATAATCAATACACGGCCTCAAAGAGCTGTCTTTCTTAGACACAAAGAAAAAAACGGCTCCTAAGGGAGATGACGAAGGACGAATATGTCCCTTTTCCAAGGACTCCTTTATATATTCTCGCATAGCAGCGTGTTCAGGCACAGACAGATTAAATAAACGACCCTTAGGGTATTTACTACCCGGGATCAAGTCTATGGCACAATCGCACTCCCGGTGCGGAGGTAGTGAACCAACCTTGGGTTCTTCAAAAACGTCACGAAAGTCAGACAAGAATTCAGGAATCTCAGAGGGAATAGATGATGAAATGGAAACCAAAGGTACGTCCCCATGAGTTCCTTTACATCCCCAGCTTAACACAGACATAGCTCTCCAGTCGAGGACTGGGTTATGAGATTGCAGCCATGGCAATCCCAGCACCAAAACATCATGTAGATTATACAGCACCAGAAAGCGAATAACCTCCTGGTGATCCGGATTAACACGCATAGTCACTTGTGTCCAGTATTGTGGTTTATTACTAGCCAATGGGGTGGAGTCAATCCCTTTCAGAGGTATTGGAGCCTCCAATGGCTCCAAATCATACCCACAGCGTTTGGCAAAGGACCAATCCATAAGACTCAAAGCAGCGCCAGAGTCGACATAGGCGTCCGCGGTAATAGATGACAAAGAACAAATCAGGGTCACAGATAGAATAAACTTAGACTGTAAAGTGCTAATTGAAACAGACTTGTCAGGCTTCTTAGTACGCTTAAAGCATGCTGATATAACATGAGTTGAATCACCACAATAGAAGCACAACCCATTTTTTCGTCTAAAATTCTGCCGCTCGCTTCTGGACAGAATTCTATCACATTGCATATTTTCTGGCGTTTTCTCAGTAGACACCGCCAAATGGTGCACAGGTTTGCGCTCCCGCAGACGCCTATCGATCTGAATAGCCATCGTCATGGACTCATTCAGACTCGCAGGCACAGGGAACCCCACCATAACATCCTTAATGGCATCAGAGAGACCTTCTCTGAAAATCGCCGCCAGGGCGCACTCATTCCACTGAGTAAGCACAGACCATTTGCGGAATTTTTGGCAGTATATTTCAGCTTCATCTTGCCCCTGAGACAAGGACATCAAGGCCTTTTCCGCCTGAAGCTCTAAATGAGGTTCCTCATAAAGCAACCCCAAGGCCAGAAAAAACGCATCCACATTGAGCAACGCAGGATCCCCTGGTGCCAATGCAAAAGCCCAGTCTTGAGGGTCGCCCCGGAGCAAGGAAATTACAATCCTGACCTGCTGTGCAGGGTCTCCGGCAGAGCGAGACTTCAGGGACAAAAACAATTTGCAATTATTTTTAAAATTTTGAAAGTGAGATCTATTCCCCGAGAAGAATTCAGGCAAAGGAATTCTAGGCTCAGACATAGGTGCATGAACAACAAAATCTTGCAAATTTTGTACCTTTGTGGCGAGATTATTCAAACCTGTAGCTACACTCTGAAGATCCATTTGAAACAGGTGAACACAGAGCCATTCAAGGATTAGAAGGAGAGGAAGAGAGGAAGGCTGCAGTATAGGCAGACTAGCAAGTGATTCAATTAAGAGCACACTCAGAACTAGAGGGAAAAAAAAAAAAAATTGTAGCAGACTTCTTTTTTCTCTCCTTTCTCAGCCAGTAATTTAACCCTTTTTTGGGCCGGTCAAACTGTCATGATTCTCAATGGCGAGAGAACATAGCCCAGCATATATGAGAACTAGCTCTTGGAAGATGGAAACTATACTGACCATGAACTAAACCTGCCGCACAACTAGAAGTGGCCGGGTAGCATGCCTACGTTTTTTTATCCCTAGATGCCCAGCGCCAGCCGGAGAACTACCTAATCCTAGCAGAGGAAAAGACAGTCCTGGCTCACCTCTAGAGAAATTTTCCCAAAAGGCAGACAGAGGCCCCCACATATATTGGCGGTGATTTTAGATGAAATGACAAACGTAGTATGAAAAAGGTTTAGCAAAATCGAGGTCCGCTTACTAGATAGCATGAAGACAGAAAGGGCACTTTCATGGTCAGCAGAAAACCCTATCAAAACACCATCCAGAAATTACTTTAAGACTCTAGCATTAACTCATAACACCAGAGTGGCAATTTCCGCTCACAAGAGCTTTCCAGACACAGTAACGAAACAGCAGCTGTGAACAGGAACAAAATGCAAAAACACACAAGGACAAAAGTCCAACTTAGCTGGGAGTTGTCTAGTAGCAGGAACATGCACAGAAAGGCTACTGAATACATTGATGACCGGCATGAAACTGACAGAGGAGCAAGGTTATATAGCGACTCCCACATCCTGATAGGAGCAGGTGAACAGAGGGGATGATGCACACAAGTTAAATTCCACAAGTGGCCACCGGGGGAGCCCAGAATCCAATTTCACAACAGGGTGCGTGCCAAACATCGGATGACATCTGAGTGCATGCAGTCCGAAATATGAAGAGTAGACTCACAGAATGGTGAAGATGGAGAAATTAAGTTCTCCATCTTCTCTGCACCTGTGATCACATGCAAAAGAATCGGACCACACTAAAACGACACTTGTCTCATGCTCGCAGCAGAGTTAAAGCCGAGAGTCATTTACATATAGCGTCCTATTCTCTCACATGAAAGAAACATCAGATGCTATATGCTAGTGTCAGAGATATGCCAAGATGAGCTTTCCTTACATGTAGCTGCTAGCCATCTACATCTGAATCAGGTGAAACGTCATTAAAGCCCCAACGGGGACAGCGGTGATAATGTGTGCAACCTGTAAAGCGCTGCGGAATATGTTAGCGCTATATAAAAATAAAGATTATCATTATTATTATTAAACTATCTCTTTCCAATGAGGAAACACTTGAGTATCTTAGATCTCATTATGGCAGTAGGATCTTGACTATAATAACAATTTATGCATTAGAATAAGAAACAGATGTGAAAATTTATTTAAAGGTTTTAAATTACCTATTTAGTAAGTCTTACTATAGATAGGTCAATGAAGGAAAATTACATTCTATAGATCCTTTAACTCATAACCAAGTTTTTGTTACCCCATCATGATGTAAGGTCTGTCGACCTGATTACAGCCATTTATGACGTATTGGGCTGCTTGCTGCAGTTTTGCTAAAATCACTGTTTTATCTGCTGCAGTACTACCAGTTCGCTGAAAGCTAAGCTGTGTATAACTCTACCCATACCACTGATTTACAGCTTTATTTGTACACAATGTGCATAGGCAGAACGCTGCCATTCAGTGGTGGGTAGGGGTTATGCAGAATTCATGAGTAGTGTTGAGCGATACCTTCCGATATTTGAAAGTATCGGTATCGGATTGGATCGGCCGATATCCCAAAAATATCGGATATCGCCGATACCGATACCCGATACCAATACAAGTCAATGGGACACAAATATCGGAAGTGATCGTGGATGGTTCCCAGGGTCTGAAGGAGAGGAAACTCTCCTTCAGGCCCTGGGATCCATATTCATGTAAAAAATAAAGAATACAAATAAAAAATATGGATATACTCACCCTCGGACGAGCCCTGGCTGTCACCGCTGCAAGCGTCTGCCTCCGTTTCTAAGAATGCAGAGTGAAGGACCTTCGATGACGTCACGACTTGTGATTGGTCGCGTGACCGCTCATGTGACCACTCACGCGACCAATCACAAGCCGCGGCGTCATCGCAGGTTCTACACTCACTGCATTCTTAGGAACGGATTGTAAACACTATCCACCGCACTCCCTCAGTGGAATATCTTAGGCAGAAATGTGCAATGATTTTTTGAACATGCTAATTTATTCAATGGAAAAAGAATCAAATATATAGGATCAAACAAAAGGCAATAGTTATCACAATGTGCAAGCGACTCAGAATGTGATGTTTTGACCCTCCCGGGTCTTAATCTAAGGTCGCACTGTAAACACAAGAACAAACAGTGTATACATTAAAGAAAAGTATAATACAACAATAAATTAGCATGTTCAAAAAATCATTGCACATTTCTGCCTAAGATATTCCACTGAGGGAGTGCGGTGGATAGTGTTTACAATTGTTTGTTGGACCTTAGGGTCTGTCACACCAGCACCCCGATTTACTATAGAGTGCAGGCCAATTATTTATATTTATGTTCTTAGGAACGGAGGCTGCCGGTTGCACCACTGAGGTCCAGGGTCTGTTGGAGGGGTGAGTATATCCATATTTTTTATTTTTATTCTTTATTTTTTACATGAATATGGATCCCAGGGCCCGAAGGAGAGTCTCCTCTCCTCCAGACCCTGGGAACCATATGCACCGCACATGCCTGGGAACTTATAGGAACTTCCGATTCCGATTTCCGATATCACAAAAATATCGGAACTCGGTATCGGAATTCCGATACAGCGAATATCGGCCGATACCCGATATTTGCAGTATCGGAATGCTCAACACTATTCATGAGTATCAAGGATTACATGGCGTCAGGTTTACTAGTCCGCTAGTAATAATGTTCTGTTGTTGAAACAGTTATTTTGTCAAAATTATAGCAAGCACCTAATAAGTGACCTATCGCTTGAATTAGGGTCTCTGCGTAAACTGACCCATGGTGTGGGTGTACGAGCCATAGCATTTTAATTTCTGTTGCAGACACTCTAGTCTCTGCAACAGAAATTTCCTAATAGAATATATTGGATGCAGTAAATCCGTATTCATTCAATGAACACATGAAGTGTCTGACTGGGGTGACAAGGTCCCACCAGTAACATTGACTTTGGGGGACCCACTTTTCACCTGCATGCAAATATTATACTACCTTTGTTCACAAATGTTCCTATATCTCTATATAATAATAAACTGGGTAGTTTGGTTGATGAATGATGAGATGCTACTTTTTCTATACAGAATTAATCAAGTGAACTATGCCAAGTACTGCCCATACAGTGAGTTTGGGGGCCCAGATCTCCACAGGGGCCCACTGGGGGATTCCCCTATTACCCTTTGGGCCAGTCCGAGCTTGAACACGTGGATTTAATTGAGTGATTGAATGCTGCATTTTGGAAGGAGCAACAATATGTTGCTTCTAAAGCGCTGCTATTTCTTGATTGAGGGCACATATTCTAACACAGAAAAATATCCTAAAAATCATGTCTTCCTAATTGTCCTTGTTAAGTACTAAAAATTTCCATTATTTGCTGTTGATTTATATTATGCCTCCCTTGAGCTCTTAAAAAATAAGTCTGATTGATACACTGGAAAAACCCATCCAATTTCTTTTTTTCTATGCAATATACGTAAAGCAGTACAGTATTTTCTATTATTTGTATATTCCTAATTAAGCAGAATGACCACTCTTAATTCTTTGTCTTGTCGATCTATTTTTCTTCCTGCCTTTAAGATATGCTATGCATTCACTTGTAGACAAAAGTCGTGCATCCAAATCACCGTCGACACAGTGATGAAAAGTAGAGTTGCGCAGCCTGCCAAGAGAGCAATATAATCCTTGGGAGAGTTCATTACCATTGCAGCTTCCCTGGAGCTGGTTTCGATTATTTTTTCCACTTCTGACAAGACTATGATACTACTCCTCCTGCCTTAGTGTTTAAGCTATCTATAATATCAAGGATTTCCTACACCTTGCCATCTTCTGTCAGTGTCACAGCTCATACACTAGTCTGTAGACTCGATTCATGCATATTTGTAATCAGCATTCATGCTCTGTGACATTAATGATTTTACTTCCTGTTTCTTAGATTACTTGTCAGCAGCAAGTAGCACAGTTTTACAAATTATCATTTAACCAAGTCTTCCAAAAATCCTAGATATTTCTCCCAGTCAGTAAGGTTTAAGATCATGTATATTAAAAAAAAAATGGGGGCAGCAATGAGTATCATTTGCAAGTAATGGCTTAGAAACCTGTCTGCTTAGAAAATGGATGCGTATGAGTATAGCCTACTCTCGCAATCTTTGTTTTGGTATATTTTTATTACTGAAACTAAGTTTCTAAACACATTAACCCCTTTACCCCCAAGGGTGGTTTGCACGTTAATGACCGGGCCAATTTTTACAATTCTGACCACTGTCCCTTTATGAGGTTATAACTCTGGAACGCTTCAACAGATCCTGATGATTCTGACACTGTTTTCTCATGACATATTGTACTTCATGATAGTGTTAAAATTTCTTTGATATTACCTGCGTTTATTTGTGAAAAAAATGGAAATTTGGCGAAAATTTTGAAAATTTCGCAATTTTCTAACTTTGAATTTTTATACAATTAAATCACAGAGATATGTCACATAAAATACTTAATAAGTAACATTTCCCACATATCTACTTTACATCAGCACAATTTTGGAACCAACATTTTTTTTTTGTTAGGGAGTTATAAGGGTTAAAAGTTGACCAGCAATTTCTCATTTTTACAACACCATTTTTTTTAGGGACCACATCTCATTTGAAGTCATTTTGAAGGGTCTATATGATGCAAAATACCCAAGTGTGACACCATTCTAAAAACTGCACCCCACAAGGTGCTCAAAACCACATTCAAGAAGTTTATTAACCCTTCAGGTGTTTCACAGGAATTTTTGGAATGTTTAAATAAAAATGAACATTTAACTTTTTTCACAAAAAATTTACTTCAGATCCAATTTGTTTTATTTTTCCAAGGGTAACAGGAGAAAATGGACCCCAAAAGTTGTTGTACAATTTTTACTGAGTACGCCAATACCCCATATGTGGGTGTAAACCACTGTTTGGCGCATGGCAGAGCTTGGAAGGGAAGGAGCGCCATTTGACTTTTCAAGGCAAAATTGACTGGAATTGAGATGGGACGCCATGTTGCGTTTGGAGAGCCCCTGACGTGTCTAAACATTAAAACCCCTCACAAGTGACACCATTTTGGAAAGTGGACCCCCTAAGGAACTTTTCTAGATGTGTGGTGAGCACTTTGACCCATTAAGTGATTCACAGAAGTTTACAATGCAGAGCCGTAAAGATAAAAAAACATATTTTTTCACAAAAATGATCTTTTCGCCCAAAATGTTTTATTTTCCCAAGGGTAAGAGAAGAAATTGGACTCCAAAAGTTGTTGTACAATTTGTCCCGAGTATGCTGATACCCCATATGTGGGGGTAAACCACTGTTTGGGCGCAAGGGAGAGCTCGGAAGGGAAGGAGCGCCGTTTGACTTTTCAATGCAAAATTGACTGGAATTGAGATGGGACGCCATGTTGCGTTTGGAGAGCCCCTGATGTGCCTAAACATTGAAACCCCCCACAAGTGACACCATTTTGGAAAATGGACCCCCTAAGGAACTTATCTAGATGTGTGGTGAGCACTTTGACCCACCAAGTGCTTCACAGTTTATAATGCAGAGCCGTAAAAATAAAAAATCATATTTTTTCACAAAAATGATATTTTCGCTTCCAATTTTTTATTTTCCCAAGGGCAAGAGAAGAAATTGGACCACAAAAGTTTTCCAATTTGTCCTGAGTACGCTGATACCTCATATGTGGGGGTAAACCACTGTTTGGGCGCATGGCAGAGCTCGGAAGGGAAGGAGCGCCATTTGACTTTTCAATGCAAAATTGACTGGAATTGAGATGAGGCGCCATGTTGTGTTTGGAGAGCTACTGATGTGCCTAAACATTGAAACCTCCCACAAGTGACACCATTTTGGAAAGTAGACCCCTAAGGAACTCATCTACATGTGTTGTGAGATCTTTGAACCCCCAAAGTGTTTCACTACAGTTTATAACGCAGAGCCGTGAAAATAAAAATTATTATTTTTTCCCCACAAAAATTATTTTTTAGCCCCCCGTTTTGTATTTTTCCAAGGGAAACAGTGTAAATTGAACCCCAAAAGTTGTTGTCCAATTTGTCCTTAGTACACTGATACCCAATATGTGTGGGGGAACCACCGTTTGGGCGCATGGCAGAGCTCGAAAGGTAAGGAGCGCCATTTGGAATGCAGACTTAGATGGATTGGTCTGCAGGCATCATGTTGCATTTGCAGAGCCCCTGATGTAACTAAACAGTAGAAACCCCCCACAAGTGACCCCATATTGGAAACTAGACCCCCAAGGAACTTATCTAGATGTATTGTGAGAACTTTGAACCCCCAACTGTTTCACCACAGTTTATAACGCAGAGCCGTGAAAATAAAAATCCTTATTTTTCCACAAAAACTATTTTTTAGCCCCCAGTTTTGTATTTTTCCAAGGGAAACAGTGTAAATTGAACCCCAAAAGTTGTCCAATGTGTCCTGAGTACGATGATACCCAATATGTGGGGGGAACCACCGTTTTTTGTTTTTTTTTACACATGTGATTTTTGTTTTTTTACATTTTTACTTTGCCCCAGGGGGGGGGGCTGTTGTGAATCCTGCTCTTGGGCTCCCTCCGGTGGTTGTAAGTGGTAGCGCTGCTGTCTCTGAATCACAGCATTTATCAGGTGTTTTCACTTTTTGCAATTTGGACAGGGCTATTTAGTCTTGCTTCACCCTTTAGTCAGTGCCAGTTGTCCATTGTTCCTGGAGGATTCACATCCCTGCCTGGTCTCTTCTGCTTTGCAGTTCTTTTCAACAAAGATAAGTTCTGGCCTTGATTTTGCTGTCCACATGCTGTGGTCTTATTGTTCAGTTATTTTCCATGTTTTGTCTTGTCCAGCTTGGTCGGTATAAGGATTTGTTTAGCCAAGCTGGTATCTCTGGAGATGCAGATATACCCTCCATGTCTTTCGTTAGCTGTGGAGTTTTTGTATTTTCTGTGGTGGATATTTTCTAGTGTTTTAATACTGACCGCATAGTACTCTGTCCTGTCCTTTCTATTTAGCTAGAAGTGGCCTCCTTTGCTAAATTCTCATTTCAGTCTGTGTATGTTTTTTCCCTCTCCTCTCACAGTCAATATTTGTGGGGGGCTGTCTATCCTTTGGGGATTTTCTCTGAGGCAAGATAGTTTTCCCTTTTCTATCTCTAGGGGTAATTAGTCCTCCGGCTGTGTCGAGATGTCTAGGGAGCGCTAGGTACATTCCACGGCTACTTCTAGTTGCGGTGTTAGGTTCAGGGTCTGCGGTCAGTACAGGTACCACCTTCTCCAGAGTACGTCCCATGCTGCTCTTAGGCCACCAGATCATAACAGGGGGCATCACAGTAAAGTGACAGATCGCCAATCTGACACTTTGCTGTGCACGGTGTCAGATCGGCGATCTGACGTGCACAACAGGGAGGCTTCCCGGTGCCTGCTCTGAGCAGGCGCTGTGACATCACCTCCCTGCAGGACCTGGATGCAGCCCCGTGGCCATTTTGGATCCGGGGACTGCAGGGAGGAGACGCTTGGTACAAGGTGAGCACATCACCTTGTACCAATCGTCTCAGGGAAGCACGCAGGGAGCCCCCTCCCTGTGCGATGCTTCCCTGTACCGCCTGTTTACTGCGATCATGATTGATCGCAGTGTGCCAGGAGTTAATGGGCTGGGGGCGGTCCGTGACCGCTCCTGGCACATAGTGCCGGATGTCAGCTGCGATAGTCAGCTGACACCCGGCCACGATCGGCCGCGGTCCCCCCGTGAGCGCGGCTGATCGCGCTGGACGTACTAGTCCGTCCTTGGGAATTAGGGCCCACCCCACATGGACGGAATAGTATGTCCAATGGCAGAAATGGGTTAAAAAACTGAATCCAAAACATTTTACAATTTGTAAATGTATTTATAAAAAAAGAAAAAACTATTTTTGTATAAATTGTATGGATGTTTTCTATTGTAGTTTTCTATGGATCTTCAAGCCAGAATTCATACCGAAAACCCACAAAAGAAAATGGCTGGTGTTAATATGTCCTTACTGGTGTTCTTAAATTTGAGCATTTCAAATCCCTTCCCCAGGAAGGATTTTGGAAATTAATGTTCGGCACAATTTTCCAGATTTTTTTGTATACACTGGCAAATGGGTCTTTTTTTGTGACAAATAGGGCATTATTTACAATATTTGTTAATAAAGTAAATTTAAAATCCTAAATTTAAAATAACTTTATTTATTCAATAACTAATTTGGAACAATGTAAATTTTTAACTCATATTGTATAAAGAACATGTAAAACATTTAAACAAATATGTCTCGTTAACAATATATTTCTGCAGTACACATTCTATATGTTGCAAAAATGCTAGAAAGTGTTTAAGTTGTATGTATGTATATATATATATATATATACAGTATATATATATATATATATATATATATATATATATATATATATATATATATATATATATATATATATGTGTGTATGTATATATATATATATATATATATATATATATATATATATATATATATATATATATATATATATATATATATATATATATATATATATACACTCACCGGCCACTTTATTAGGTACACCATGCTAGTAACGGGTTGGACCCCCTTTTGCCTTCAGAACTGCCTCAATTCTTCGTGGCATAGATTCAACAAGGTGCTGGAAGCATTCCTCAGAGATTTTGGTCCATATTGACATGATGGCATCACACAGTTGCCGCAGATTTGTCGGCTGCACATCCCAAAGATGCTCCATACAAGGCAGGATGGATCCATGCTTTCATGTTGTTTACGCCAAATTCTGACCCTACCATCCGAATGTCGCAGCAGAAATCGAGACTCATCAGACCAAGCAACGTTTTTCCAATCTTCTACTGTCCAATTTCGATGAGCTTGTACAAATTGTAGCCTCAGTTTCCTGTTCTTAGCTGAAAGGAGTGGTACCCGGTGTGGTCTTCTGCTGCTGTAGCCCATCTGCCTCAAAGTTCGACGCACTGTGCGTTCAGAGATGCTCTTAGGCCTACCTTGGTTGTAACGGGTGGCGATTTGAGTCACTGTTGCCTTTCTATCAGCTCGAACCAGTCTGCCCATTCTCCTCTGACCTCTGGCATCAACAAGGCATTTCCGCCCACAGAACTGCCGCTCACTGGATTTTTTTTCTTTTTCGGACCATTCTCTGTAAACCCTAGAGATGGTTGTGCATGAAAATCCCAGTAGATCAGCAGTTTCTGAAATACTCAGACCAGCCCTTCTGGCACCAACAACCATGCCACGTTCAAAGGCACTCAAATCACCTTTCTTCCCCATACTGATGCTCGGTTTGAACTGCAGGAGATTGTCTTGACCATGTCTACATGCCTAAATGCACTGAGTTGCCGCCATGTGATTGGCTGATTAGAAATTAAGTGTTAACAAGAAGTTGGACAGGTGTACCTAATAAAGTGGCCGGTGAGTGTATATACATATATGTACACAATAGTTTAGATTCCCAGGTATATGCAGTAATTATGTGCTGTTTTAAGCTCATGATTGATCCACACTAAACCTGCCTTAGCATCAGGAAGCTTGGAATATAGTTTATTATTATATGATAAACATACATTTTCTGTCTGTTTGAAATAATGGAATCCTTGGGCATTGTTACTAAAACCTAGGTTAACATTATAGATTTATTATGTCTATATGTAATACACTGCAGTAACATTAATTCCTATTTTCTGCCTTTTCTAAGGTGCACTGCTTTCCCTAAGGCATTATATTCTATGTATCGATTTATTTTTATCTTTTTGGAAGATTACAAAGGGATTGAATAGACACCATGAAATAAAAAGTAATTAAGCAAAGTAGATATGAGAGAGATATCATCAACTCTAGTTTCATATATTATTGACAATGGCAACATAAATCCTTCTGTAACACACACAAACTCAGGAGATTCAGTCCAATATATACAAAGCACTCAGATATAATGCTTTTGGTTTGTTGTAATAAAAATAAGAGGTAAAACTGTTCTCTTCTTAACCCCTTTCTGACATATGACGTACTATCCCGTCGAGGTGGGGTGGGCCCGTATGACCACCGACGGGATAGTACATCATACGCGATCAGCCGCGCTCACAGGGAGAGCGCGGCCGATCGCGGCCGGGTGTCAGCTGCATATCGCAGCTGACATCCGGCACTATGTGCCAGGAGCGGTCAAGGACCCCCGGAACACCGCGATCATGTGCCCGCAGTATAGGGAAGCATCGCGCAGGGAGGGGGCTCCCTGCGGGCTTCCCTGAGACCCCCAGAGCAACGCGATGTGATCGCCTTGCTCCGAGGGTCTCCTACCTCCTTCCTCGCTGCAGGTCCTGGATCCAAGATGGCTGCGGCATCCGGGTCCTGCAGGGAGGGAGGTGGCTTACCGAGTGCCTGCTCAGAGCAAGCGCTTGGTAAGCCTGCAGTGCTGTGAGGCAGATCGGTGATCTGACAGAGTGCTGTGCACACTGTCAGATCACCGATCTGTGATGTCCCCCCCTGGGACAAAGTAAAGAAGTAAAAAAAAAAAAATTTCCACATGTGTAAAAAAAAAAAAAAAACCTAAATAAAGGAAAAAAAGAAATATTATTCCCATAAATACATTTCTTTATCTAAATAAAAAAAAAAAACAATAAAAGTACACGTTTAGTATCGCCGCGTCCGTAACAACCCAACATATAAAACTGCCCCACTAGTTAACCCCTTCAGTAAACACCGTAAGAAAAAAAAACGAGGCAAAAAACAACACTTTATTACCATACCGCGGAACAAAAAGTGGAATAACACGCGATCAAAAAGACCGATATAAATAACCATGGTAACGCTGAAAACATCATCTTGTCCCACAAAAAACAAGCCACCATACAGCATCATCAGCAAAAAAATAAAAAAGTTATAGTCCTGAGAATAAAGCGATACCAAAATAATTATTTTTTCTATAAAATAGTTTTTATCATATAAAAGCGCCAAAACATAAAAAAATGATATAAATGAGATATCACTGTAATCATACTGACCTGACGAATAAAACTGCTTTATCAATTTTACCAAACGCGGAACGGTATAAACGCCTCCCCCAAAAGAAATTCGTGAATAGCTGGTTTTTGATCATTCTGCCTCACAAAAATTGGAATAAAAAGCGATCAAAAAATGTCACGTGCCCAAAAATGTTACCAATAAAAACGTCAACTCGTCCCGCAAAAAACAAGACCTCACATGACTCTGTGGACTCAAATATGGAAAAATTATAGCTCTTAAAATGTGGTAATGCAAAAAATATTTTTTGCAATAAAAAGCACCTTTCAGTGTGTGACGGCTGCCAATCATAAAAATCCGCTAAATAACCCACTATAAAAGTAAATCAAACCCCCCTTCATCACCCTCTTAGTTAGGGAAAAATAAAAAAATAAAAAAAATGTATTTATTTCCATTTTCCCATTAGTGTTAGGGCTAGGGTTAGGGTTAGGGTTATTGCTAGGGTTAGGGCTAGGGTTAGGGCTAAGGTTAGGGCTAGGGCTAGTGTTAGGGCTAGGGTTATTGCTAGGGTTAGGGCTAGGGTTAGGGCTAGGGTTGGGGCAAGGGTTAGGGCTAGGGTTAGGGCTAGGGTTAGGGCTAGGGTTAAGGCTACAGTTAGGGTTGGGGCTAAAGTTAGGGTTAGGGTTTGGATTACATTTACGGTTGGGAATAGGGTTGGGTGTGTCTAGGTTAGAGGTGTGGTTGGGGTTACTGTTGGGATTAGGGTAAGGGGTGTGTTTGGATTAGGGTATCAGTTATAATTGGGGAGTTTCCACTGTTTAGGCACATCAGGGGCTCTCCAAACGGGACATGGCATCGGATCTCAATTCCAGCCAATTCTGCGTTGAAAAAGTAAAACAGTGCTCCTTCCCTTCAGAGCTCTCCTGTGTGCACAAACAGGGGTTTACCCCAACATATGGGGCATCAGCGTACTCGGGACAAATTGGACAACATCTTTTGGGGTCCAATTTCTCCTGTTACCCTTGGGAAAATACAAAACTGGGGGCTAAAATATACGTTTTGTGGGAAAAAAAGGATTTTTTATTTTCACGGCTCTGCGTTGTAAACTGTAGTAAAACACTTGGGGGTTCAAAGTTCTCACAACACATCTAGATAAGTTCCTTGGGGGTCTAGTTTCCAATATAGGGTCACTTGTGGGGGGGTTTGTACTGTTTGGGTACATCAGGGGCTCTGCAAATGCAACGTGACGCCTGCAGACCAATCCATTTAAGTCTGCATTCCAAATGGCGCTCCTTCCCTTCCGAGCTCTGTCATGCGCCCAAACAGTGGTTCCCCCCCACATATGGGGTATCAGTGTACTCAGGACAAATTGGACAACAACTTTTGGGGTCCAATTTATCCTGATACCCTTGTGAAAATACAAAACTGGGGGCTAATAAATCATTTTTGTGAAAAAAAAATAATTTTTATTTTTACGGCTCTGCATTATAAACTTCTGTGAAGCACTTGTTGGGTCAAAGTGCTCAACACACATCTAGATAAGTTCCTTAAGGGGTCTACTTTCCAAAATGGTGTCACTTGTGGGGGCTTCAATGTTTAGGCACATCATGGGCTCTCCAAACGCAACATGGCGTCCCATCTCAATTCCAGTCAATTTTGCACTGAAAAGTCAAATGGCGCTCCTTCCCTTCCGAGCTCTGCCCTGCGCCCAAACAATGGTTTAAACCCACATATGGGGTATCAGCGTACTCAGGACAAATTGCAAAACAATTTTTGGGGCCCAATTTCTTCTCTTACCCTTGGGAAAATAAAAAATTGGGGGCGAAAAGATCATTTTTGTGAAAAAATATGATTTTTTATTTTTACGGCTCTGCATTATAAACTTCTGTGAAGCACTTGTTGGGTCAAAGTGCTCACCACACATCTAGATAAGTTCCTTAGGGGGTCTACTTTCCAAAATGGTGTCACTCGTGGGGGGTTTTAATGTTTAGGCACATCAGGGGCTCTCCAAATGCAACATGGCGTCCCATCTCAATTCCAGTCAATTTTGCATTGAAAAGTCAAATGGCGCTCCTTTCCTTCCGAGCTCTGCCATGCGCCCAAACAGTGGTTTACCCCCACATATGGGCTATCAGCGTACTCAGGAAAAATTGTACAACAACCTTTGGGGTCCATTTTCTCCTGATACCCTTGGTAAAATAAAACAAATTGGAGCTGAAACAAATTTTGTGTGAAAAAAAGTTAAATGTTCATTTTTATTTAAACATTCCAAAAATTCCTGTGAAACACCTGAAGGGTTAATAAACGTCTTGAAAGTGGTTTTGAGTACCTTGAGGGGTGCCGTTTTTAGAATGGTGTCACACTTGGGTATTTTCTATCATACAGACCCCTCAAAATGACTTCAAATGAGATGTGGTCCCTAAAAAAAAATGGTGTTGTAAAAATGAGAAATTTCTGGTCAACTTTTAACCCTTATAACTCCCTAACAAAAAAAATTTTGGTTCCACAATTGTGCTGATGTAAAGTAGACATGTGGGAAATGTTACTTATTAAGTATTTTGCATGACATATGTCTGTGATTTAAGGGCACAAAAATTCAAAGTTGGAAAATTGCGAAATTTTCAAAATTTTCGCCAAATATTCATTTTTTTCACAAATAAACGCAAGTTATATCGAAGAAATTTTACAACTATCATGAAGTACAATATGTCATGAGAAAACAGTGTCAGAATCGCCAAGATCCGTTGAAGCGTTCCAGAGTTATAACCTCATAAAGGGACAGTGGTCAGAATTGTAAAAATTGGCCTGGTCATTAACGTGCAAACCACCCTTGGGGGTGAAGGGGTTAAAAAGATAAAACTATTTTTTAATTGTTTAATTGTTTTTGTACTTTAAAGTTGGAATAAAAATGGCATTTTAAAATTTTTTTATTGCACAACCCTTTATTACAGCTCAATGCAATAAAAGATTAAATACGGCACAAATAGAAGATTAAAGAGACATGTTCAGAAACTGCAGTGGTTGCAGTTTGCCAGAAGCTCTGGTCCCTTGGGTTGGATGGTAGTTTATTGTTATAAATTGCACATGGTATTTGGAGAACCTGTTACAGTTTTTTTGCATTGAGATCTAAGAGCTTTAAGTTATGCCTTTTCTCATATGGTCATATGTCATATCTGTATAAGACAGCACAAAGTTAATAAGACAAAAACAAAGGGCATTCAAAATCTTGAAAGGAGAGAATATTGAAATAGCATTTCAGGAGTATAAAGATCTAAGTAAGAAATGTAAAAAATAAATCAAGTTAGCAAAGTTATCTACCGAGAAACAAATCACCAACAACATTAAAATAAATCCCCAAATTTTTTATAAATACATCAATGCCAAAAATTAAAAAATAGATGGTATTGGTCCCTTAAAACCTGACAATAACAAGAAAATCACAGAGGATAAAGAAAAGGCTGAGACATTAAACAGGCCCTTTTCATCCCTGTTCACCAATTAACTGTCTGCTACAGGGATCATTCAACAAGGCAAGAATCAAAATTCACACCCTGATTTAACTAGTTTAGCATGAAAAGAAGTACATCTGCGTCTGAGTAATTTAAACCTTGAAAAATCTGGCCCAGATGGCATTCATCCAAGGATACTGGGGGAATTGTGCTCAATAATTGAAAGACCACTGTATATCATATTTTTAGACTCTCATGTAACTGGGGTGGTGTCACAGGATGTGAGGACGGCTCAAGTAGTACCAATATTTAAGAAAGGTGAAAAGGTGGATCCAGGCAACTACCATCTGGTAAGCCTGACATCAGTAGTGAGCAAAATATTTTAGGGCATTATAAGAAATGACCTGCAGAACTATATTGTAGATAATAATATAATAACTGACAACCAGCATGAATTAATGAAGAATAAGTCGTGTCTAACTAACAAGTTGGGTTTCTATGAGGAGGTAAGTGCAAATCTGGATGTAGGTAATGCAGCTGATATGATTTATCTGGACTTTGCAAAGGCATTTGATACAGTTCCACATAACAGCCTTATACTGAAGCTAAAGAAGCAAGGACAGGGGGAAACTACATGCAAATGGATAAGGAATTGGCTGAATGACCGGAAACAAAGAGTTGTCATAAATGGTACCTTCTCTAAATGGGATATAGTCAGCAGTGGGGTGCTGCATGGATTTTTGCTAGGACCGATTCTTTTTAACCTCTTTATTAGTAACCTTGTGGATGGGATTGATGTTAAAGTGTTAGTTTTTGATGACGACACCAACCTAGGTGAAGGATATTAAAATCTGACCTTGAAATTACAATTTTGCAAAACAATCTGAATAAGATGACCGATAGGGCAAACACTTGGCAAGTGAGATATAATGTAGATAAATGTAAAGTAATGCACCTAATACGAAGTAATCCTATTGCTGCATAAACATTCAATAGGGGTATACTCGAGACTATAGAACAGGAGGACTTTCGTATTCTCGTTACAAGGAAGCTGAGCAGCAGTACTCAATGTCAAGCAGAAGTTGCAAAAGCAAACAAGATTTTAGTATGCAAAGAAAGAGAGATAAAATCTTGTGATCCCAAATCCCAACGTGTTATTACCCCTTTAGAAAATCACATCTTGCATATGGGATCCAGTTTTGGGCTCCACATTTTAAAAAGGATGTTCAGAAATTAGAATCAGCTCAAAGATGGGCAACTAGATTATTACAAGGGATGGAAGGCCTCTCCTATGAGGAATGGTAGATAAAGTTTGGCTTGTTTAGGTTAGAAAAAGGACGCCTCAGAAGGGATCTCATTTACATGTATAAATACAAATGCTTCTCACAAAATTAGAATATCATTAAAATTTATTTTTTTAGTTCTTTTGTTCTTCAGGGGTTTTTTTGTTAATTATTCTAACTTACTGAGATAATGACTTTTTTGTGTTTTCATTGGCTGTAAGCCATAATCATCAACATTAACAGAAATAAACACTTGAAATGCATCATTCTGTTTGTAATGACTCTATATAATATATGAGTCTCAATTTTTGTATTGAAGAACTGAAATAAATTAACTTTTTATAATACCAAACTTTTTTTTAACTATTTTGGAGATTTATATACCACAGAAATGTGTCCCAGAGAATGTAATAGTATATATATGAGTAATTGAACAATGAAAAACGTCTACACTTTTTTGAAGTCTTATTTATCACTGAAGTGTCACAGGAAGCACCTAATACTGTGTGGATGACTAATAGTGTTGAGCATTCCGATACCGCAAGTATCGGGTATCGGCCGATATTTGCTGTATCGGAATTCCGATACCGAGATCCGATACTTTTGTGGTATCGGGTATCGGTATCGAAACAACATTAATGTGTAAAATAAAGAATTAAAATAAAAAATATTGCTATACTCACCTCTCCGACGCAGCCTGCACCTTACCGAGGGAACCGGCAGCGTTGTTTGCTTAAAATTCGTGCTTTAACTTCCTTACGCGAAGTCCCGGCTTGTGATTGGTCGTGCGCCGCCCATGTGGCCGGGATGCAACCAATCACAGCAAGCCGTGACGTAATTTCAGGTCCTTCAGGATTTTAAAATGCGCGCTTGTCCTGCCTCCCGTGACGTCACGGCTTGTGATTGGGTGCGTCGCCCATGTGACCGCGACGCAACCAATCACAACGCCGGAACGTAATTTTAAAATCCTGAAGGACCTGAAATTACGTCACGGCTTGCTGTGATTGGTTGCGTCGCGGTCACATGGGCGAGGCGACCAATCACAAGCCGTGACGTCACGGGAGGCAGGAGACGCGCGCATTTTAAAATGTGCGCGTGTCCAGCCTCCCGTGACGTCACGGCTTGTGATTGGTCGCCTCGCCCATGTGACCGTGACGCAACCAATCACAACGCCGGAACGTAATTTTAAAATCCTGAAGGACCTGAAATTACGTCACGGCTTGCTGTGATTGGTTGCGTCCCGGCCACATGGGCGGCACGCGACCAATCACAAGCCGTGACGTCACGGAATGAAGAAAACGCGCACATTTGAAGCAAAGAAGGCTCCCGGTTACGGCGGTAAAGTCCCGGGCGCGTCAGAGGGTGAGTATATCCCTATTTTTTTATTTTAATTCTTTATTTTACACATTTATATGGATCCCAGGGCCTGAAGGAGAGTTTCCTCTCCTTCAGACCCTGGGAACCATCAGGGATACCGTCCGATACATGAGTCCCATTGACTTGAATTGGTATCGGGTATCGGTATCGGATTGGATCCGATATTTTGCCGGTATCGGCCGATACTTTCCGATACCGATACTTTCAAGTATCGGACGGTATCGCTCAACACTAATGACTAATTAAATCCCAACAAATTTTTAAATTCATTTTTGGACTGTTATTCACCACGGAAATGTCATAGAAAGGACAAAATACAAAATATATGAATGATTGAATGCAGACAATTTTTTCAACACTTTTTTGGAGTCTTATATAACACTGAAATGTAACAGAAATCACCTGTCTATGTATGACTAAATGAATCTATAAATATTTTTCAAAGCTTTGTGTGTTGAAATTGCAAAAAAGTGCAATTCTATAATTGTTTTTTGCTTTTTTTATTTAACATGTTCACTAAATGTTAAAACTGACCTGGCAATAGTATTCCCCAAGTCAGTATGAGTACCCAAATTCCAAACATTTATAGTTTTTTTATATATATAAATAGTGAATAAAAATTTGGAAATGTGTAAAATACTAATTTTTACTTTTGTCACCATATTATGAGACCATTTTGGGATCTGGGACTATGTCTGGCTTATTTTTTGGGTCGAGGACTGACCTTATGACATCATTTTATGGTAGATACAAATCTTTGTTTGATACAATGTTCTTATTGCATTTTATTGCAATGTTGGGGCAGCCAAAAAAATTAATTCTGTACTATCGATTTTTTTTCTCATTACACCATTTACTGATCGGATTAATTTAATTTATATGTTGTCAGATCGAACATTTATGATAGCGATAGCAAATATGTGTATATTTTATTTATTTAATGTCTAATGTATAACATAAACTCTTCTCCCTTCTGTGCCAGGCTGTGATTGTTAGATTATTCACTGAAGTGTATATTTGTATTTGTAGGTAAGCACTTCTTGTTAGGCTGGTTTCACACATCAGTGTCTTTGCGTGGTGACAGTTTTCTCACGTACCGGAGACACTGACACACGTAGACCGATTCAAATGAACGCAGACATGTCGCTTTTCACCCGGACACATGGGCCACAAAACCTGCCACACACGTGCACACGGAAAACAGTGCACACTGTCCTCCATGTGAACGGACGGCCGCCGGAGGAGTAGAGCTACTGTAAGCCTCTGTTCCCCGGCAGCTAGTGCTGAGCGCGGCTTTCATCCATTCTACCCTGTTCTGCCGGTGAACATGAGTGAATGAAAAAAAAAAAAACTATATATCCATTCCTGTCCAGCGTTCATTCAGTCCCATGCCATAATCCATATCTAGGGGATAGTTTACAACTGGGAGCAGTGCTAATGCGACCAGCCCAGGTGTAAACTACTTGGGAATGAATGAGACACAGCAGGCACAGGCTTATTAACTAGCGGTGACGTCAATGACTCTTTGCTCGCTGCCGACATTAACTCGTGACCTCAGGTCTGCGGGAGAATGCAAGTGATGAGGTCACTGTGACAGAGCTTGAATTGTCGTGATCTCATCACTTGCTTTCTCCCACGGTCCTGAGCTCACAGAAGTTCATGCCGGCAGTGAGCACAGTGCTAGTTACTGAGTCTGTGCCTGCTACTTCTCATTCATTCATTCTCCCCTGCTCGCGCTGCTCACCGGCTGAGCAGGAAAGAATGGATGACAGCTGTGTTCAGCACCAGCCGCCAGGGAACAACGCTTACAGTAGTAGTACAGTAGTGCTACTTCCCCGGCGGCCACTCGTGTGGTACTTATGGGGAACATGAGCGGCACACGTTTGCCACACGTGTGCCACACGTTTGCCACACGTGTGCCACACATAGTACACACATGGACAGTGATATCCCCGGTACCGGTTTTCCCGGTACTGGAAATATCAGGATGTGTGAAACCGGCCT